>NW_028147017.1:0-90000 GCF_905368555.1 Meleagris gallopavo
GGCCGCTAATTAGTGCCATTTCCCCACCTAATGACCCAACGTGCCGCTAATTAGTGCCATTTCCCAACCTAATGACCCGACGTGCCGCTAATTAGTGCCATTTCCCAACCTAATGACCCGACGTGCCGCTAATTAGTGCCATTTCCCAACCTAATGACCCGTTGTCCGCTAATTAGTGCCACTTCCCAACCTAATGACCCGACGTGCCGCTAATTAGTGCCATTTCCCAACCTAATGACCCAACGTGCCGCTAATTAGTGCCATTTCCCAACCTAATGACCCGACGTGCCGCTAATTAGTGCCATTTCCCCACCTAATGACCCAACGTGCCGCTAATTAGTGCCATTTCCCAACCTAATGACCCGACGTGCCGCTAATTAGTGCCATTTCCCAACCTAATGACCCGTAGTGCCGCTAATTAGTGCCATTTCCCAACCTAATGACCCGACGTGCCGCTAATTAGTGCCATTTCCCAACCTAATGACCCGACGTGCCGCTAATTAGTGCCATTTCCCAACCTAATGACCCAACGTGCCGCTAATTAGTGCCATTTCCCAACCTAATGACCCGACGTGCCGCTAATTAGTGCCATTTCCCACCTAATGACCCACTGCCGCTAATTAGTGGTCCATTCCCACCTAATACCCGTGCCGCTATTAGTGCCACTCTCCCCCACCATGACCCCCCGCAATTAGTGCTCCTCCCCACCTAAACCCACGTTTGTGCCCTTCCCCCCTCAACCCACCCCTAATTCGGTGCCTTCCCACCTACCCACTCCGCTAATTAGTCCACCCACCTATGCCGTCCCTCACTCCCCCCCTCACCCCACATTTGGGTCCCTCCCCCACCTCACCCCACATTTCGGGGTCTCCCCTCCCCCCCTCCCCCCTCATTTGGGTCCCTCCTCCCCCACCCCACATTTCGGGGTCTCCCCCCCCCTCCCCCTCATTTGGGTCCCTCCCCCACCCCACATTTGGGTCCCTCCCCCCTCCCCCCACATTTGGGTCCCTCCCCACCTCACCCCACATTTGGGTCCCTCCTCCCCTCCCCCCACATTTTGGGGTCTCCTCCCCCCTCCCCCCACATTTGGGTCTCTCCCCCCTCCCCCCACATTTGGGTCCCTCCTCCCCCCACCCCCCTCCCCCCTTATTTGCGTCCCTCCCCCCTCCCCCCCACATTTCTGGTCTCCCCCCCCCCCTCACCCCACATATGGGTCCCTCCCCCCCTCCCCCCTCATTTGAGTCCCTACTCCCCCCCACCCCATATTCTGGGATCTCCCCCCTCCCCCCACATTTGGGTCCCTCCCCACCTCACCCCACATTTCGGGGTCTCCCCCCCCTCACCCCACATATGGGTCCCTCCCCCCCCTCCCCCCACATTTCGGGGTGTCCCCCCCCCTCCTCCCCCCCACATATTGGTTCCTTCCCCCCCCCTCCCCCCACATTTTGGGGTCCCTCACCCCTTCCCCCCACATTTGGGTCCCTCCTCCCCCCTCCCCCCTTATTTGCGTCCCTCCCCCCTCCCCCCCACATTTCTGGGTCTCCCCCCCCCCTCACCCCACATATGGGTCCCTCCCCCCCTCCCCCCCATTTGAGTCCCTACTCCCCCCCACCCCATATTCTGGGATCTCCCCCCTCCCCCCACATTTGGGTCCCTCCCCACCTCACCCCACATTTCGGGTCTCCCCCCCCTCACCCCACATATGGGTCCCTCCCCCCCCTCCCCCCACATTTCGGGGTCTCCTCCCCCTCCCCCCACATTTGGGTCCCTCCCCCCTCCCCCCCACATTTCGGGGTCTCCCCTCCCCCCCTCCCCCCTCATTTGCGTCCCTCCCCCCTCCCCCCTACATTTCGGGGTCTCCCCCCCCCTCACCCCACATATGGGTCCCTCCCCCATCCCCCCACATTTCGGGGTCACCCCCCCCCACCCTCATTTGAGTCCCTCCCCCCTCCCCCCACATTTCGGTGTCCCCCCCCCCCTCACCCCACATTTGGGTCCCTCCCCCCTCCCCCCCACATTTCGGGTCTCCCCCCCCCCCTCACCCCACATATGGGTCCCTCCTCCCCCTCCCCTCACATTTTGGGGTCTCCCCCCCCCCCCCCCACATTTGGGTCCCTCCTCCCCTCTCCCCCCTCATTTGCGTCCCTCCCCTCCCTCCCCCCACATATGGGTCCCTCCCCCCTCCCCCCACATATGGGTCCCTCCCCCCCCTCACCCCACATTTCGGGGTCTCCCCCCGCCCCCCAGGCTGAAGAATGAGAAGCACGTCAAGGCCGGCCAATACGACGGCCTGGTGGAGTTGGCCACCATCTGCGCCCTCTGCAACGACTCCTCCTTGGATTACAACGAGGTCAGCCCCACATCTCCCCCCACATCCCGCCCCAAAACCCCCCCATTGGGTCCCATTCACCCCGTTGACCCCACTGGGAAACGCCGTGACCCCATTGACCTCATTGGGACACAATGACCCCGTTGACCCCATTGGGTCCCATTGACCCCATTGGGACACACCATGACCCCATTGACCCCATTGGGTCCCACTGACCCCATTGGGTCCCATTCACCCCGTTGACCCCACTGGGACACGCCGTGACCCCATTGACCTCACTGGGACACACCATGACCCCATTGACCCCATTGGGTCCCATTGACCCCATTGGGACACACCATGACCCCATTGACCCCATTGAGTCCCACTGACCCCATGACCCCATTGGGTCCCATTGACCCCATTGGGACACGCCATGACCCCATTGACCCCATTGGGTCCCATTGACCCCATTGGGACACACCATGACCCCATTGAACCCATTGGGTCCCACTGACCCCATTGGGTCCCATTCACCCCGTTGACCCCACTGGGACACGCCGTGACCCCATTGACCTCATTGGGACACACCGTGACCCCGTTGACCCCACTGGGACCGCCGTGACCCCATTGACCTCATTGGATATGCCATGACCCCATTGACCCCATTGGGACACACCATGACCCCGTTGACGCCATTGGGTCCCATTGACCCCACTGGGTCCCACCATGACCCCACTGACCCCATTGGGGCACGCCATGACCCCATTCACCCCATTGGGTCCCACTGACCCCATTGGTCCCATTCACTCCGTTGACCCCACTGGGAAACGCCGTGACCCCATTGACCTCATTGGGATATGCCATGACCCCATTGACCCCACTGGGACACACCGTGACCCCATTGACCCCATTGGGTCCCACCATGACCCCATTGACCCCATTGGGTCCCACTGACCCCACTGACCCCACTGGGTCCCATTGACCCCATTGGGACACGCCATGACCCCATTGACCCCATTGGGACACACCATGACCCCATTGACCCCATTGGGTCCCACTAACCCCATTGGGTCCCATTCACCCCGTTGACCCCACTGGGACACGCCGTGACCCCATTGACCCCATTGGGACATGCCATGACCCCATTGACCCCACTGGGACACACCGTGACCCCGTTGATCCCACTGGGACACGCCGTGACCCCATTGACCCCATTGGGGCCCACTGACCCCATTGACCCCATTGGTTCCCATTGACCCCATTGGGTCCCACCACGACACCATTGGGTCCCATTCACCCCGTTGACCCTATTGGGACACGCCGTGACCCCATTGACCCCATTGGGACATGCCATGACCCCATTGACCCCACTGGGACACACTGTGACCCCGTTGACCCCACTGGACACGCCATGACCCCATTGACCCCATTGGGTCCCACTGACCCCATTGACCCCATTGGTTCCCATTGACCCCATTGGGTCCCACCACGACCCCATTGGGTCCCATTCACCCCGTTGACCCCACTGGGACACACCGTGACCCCGTTGACCCCACTGGGACACGCCATGACCCCACTGACCCCATTGGGACACACCATGACCCCATTGACCCCATTGGGTCCCACTGACCCCATTGGGTCCCACTGACCCCATTGACCCCATTGGGTCCCACTGACCCCATTGGGTCCCACCATGACCCCATTGACCCCATTGGGTCCCACTGACCCCATTGAGTCCCACCACGACCCCGCTGACCCCACTGCGCCCCCGCAGGCCAAAGGGATTTACGAGAAGGTGGGGGAGGCCACGGAGACGGCGCTGACCTGCCTGGTGGAGAAGATGAACGTCTTCAACACCGACGTCCGCAGCCTCTCCAAAGTGGAGCGCGCCAACGCCTGCAACTCCGTCAGTGCCCCACACGGCCCCACACATCCCCACACATCCCTGTATCCCCTTGTATCCCTATATCCCCATGAATCCCCATATAACCCCATGTAACCCCATATAACACCATAAATCCCATAAATCCCCATATAACCCCATATATCCCCATGAATCCCCATATAACCCCATGTATCCCCATATAACACCATAAATCCCATAAATCCTCATATAACCCCATGTATCCCCATGAATCCCCATATAACCCCATGTATCCCCATATAACACCATAAATCCCATAAATCCTCATATAACCCCATGTATCCCCATGAATCCCCATATAACCCCATATATCCCCATATAACCCCATGTATCCCCATAAATCCCCATATAACCCCATGTATCCCCATATATCCCCATATAACCCCATAAATCCCCATATATCCCCATATATCCCCATATAACCCCATATATCCCCATATAACCCCATATATCCCCATGTATCCCCATAAATCCCCATATAACCCCATGTATCCCCATAAATCCCCATATAACCCCATGTATCCCCATATGGCCCTATATATCCCCTATGTGCCCCACACGGCCCCACACATCCCCACACATCCCTGTATCCCCTCGTATCCCTATATCCCCATGAATCCCCATATAACCCCATGTATCCCCATATAACACCATAAATCCCATAAATCCCCATATAACCCCATGTATCCCCGTGAATCCCCATATAACCCCATGTATCCCCATATAACCCCATGTATCCCCATAAATCCCCATATATCCCCATATATCCCCATAAATCCCATAAATCCCCATATAACCCCATGTAACCCCATAAATCCCCATATAACCCCATGTATCCCCATATAACACCATAAATCCCCATATAACCCCATGTATCCCCATATAACACCATAAATCCCCATATAACCCCATATATCCCCATATAACCCCATAAATCCCCATAAATTCCCATATAACCCCATGTATCCTCATAAATCCCCATAAATCCCCATATAACCCCATGTATCCCCATATATCCCCATATAACACCATAAATCCCCATATAACACCATGTATCCCCATAAATCCCCATATAACCCCATATATCCCCATAAATCCCCATATAACCCCATGTATCCCCATAAATCCCCATATAACCCCATGTATCCCCATGAATCCCCATATAACCCCATGTATCCCCATATGGCCCTATATATCCCCATAGTGCCCCACACGGCCCCACACATCCCTGTACCCCCATGTATCCCCACGCATCCCTATATCCCCATGAATCCCCATATAACCCCATGTATCCCCATATAACACCATAAATCCCATAAATCCCCATATAACCCCATGTATCCCCATATAACCCCATATATCCCCATATATCCCCATAAATCCCCATATATCCCCTTATAACCCCATATAACCCCATGTATCCCCATAAATCCCCATATAACCCAATGTATCCCCATATATCCCCATATATCCCCATAAATCCCCATATATCCCCATATATCCCTATATATCCCCATATAACCCCATGTATCCCCATAAATCCCCATATAACCCCATGTATCCCCATAAATCCCCATATAACCCCATATATCCCCATATATCCCCATATAACCCCATGTATCCCCATAAATCCCCATATAACCCAATGTATCCCCATAAATCCCCATATAACCCCATATATCCCCATAAATCCCCATATAACCCCATGTATCCCCATAAATCCCCATAAATCCCCTTATAACCCCATATGGCCCTATATATCCCCATATATCCCCATAAATCCCCATATAAACCCATGTATCCCCATAAATCCCCATATAACCCCATAAATCCCCATATATCCCCATAAATCCCCATATATCCCCATATAACCCCATATATGACCCCATTATTCCTAACCCCCAAATGACCCCATTACCCCCAATGACCCCACTGACCCCAATGACCCCATTCCCCCCCCAACCCACTGACCCCACTGACCCCCAGTGTCCCCAATGACCCCATTACCCCAATGACCCCGAATGACCCCATTCCCCCCCCCAGCCCCACTGACCCCACAACCCCACAGACCCCAATGACCCCACTGACCCCAATGACCCCATTCCCCCCCTCCAACCCCACAGACCCCACAGACCCCATTGACCCACAATGACCCCATTCCCCCCCCCTCCAACCCCACTGACCCCACTGACCCCCAATGACCCCAATGACCTCAATGACCCCCACTGACCCCATTACCCCCCAATGACCCCACTGACCCCATTGCCCCCAATGACCCCATTGCCTCCAATGACCCCATTACCCCCCAATGACCCTACTGACCCCAATGACCCCAATGACCCCATTACCCCCCAATGACCCCACTGACCCCAATGACCCCAATGACCCCATTACCCCCCAATGACCCCAATGACCCCACTGACCCCAATGACCCCAATGACCCCATTACCCCCCAATGACCCCACTGACCCCAATGACCCCAATGACCCCATTACCCCCACTGACCCCAATGACCCCATTACCCCCAGTGACCCCACTGACCCCAATGACCCCATTACCCCCCAATGACCCCAATGACCCCATTGACCCCAATGACCCCATTACCCCCAATGTCCCCAATGACCCCAATGACCCCAATGACCCCATTGCCTCCAATGACCCCATTACCCCCCAATGACCCCACTGACCCAATGACCCCAATGACCCATTACCCCCAATGACCCCAATGACCCCATTACCCCCCAATGACCCCACTGACCCCCACAGACCCACTGACCCCAATGACCCCAATGACCCCATTACCCCCCAATGACCCCATTGACCCCAATGACCCCAATGACCCCATTACCCCAATGACCCCACTGACCCCCAATGACCCCAATGACCCCATTACCCCCAATGACCCCATTACCCCCCAATGACCCCATTGACCCCAATGACCCCAATGACCCCATTACCCCAATGACCCCAATGACCCCATTTACCCCCCAATGACCCCATTACCCCCAATGACCCCACAACCCCACTGACCCCAATGACCCATACCCCCCAATGACCCCCAATGACCCCATGCCCCCAATGACCCCATGACCCCAATGACCCCATTGCCCCCAATGACCCCATTCCCCCCCCATACCCCCAGACCCCACTGACCCACATGACTCCATGACCCCATTACCCCAATTGACCCCACTAGACCCCAATGACCCCAATGACCCCAATGACCCCATTGACCCCAATGACCCCAATACCCCCAATGACCCCACTGACCCCAATGACCCCCACATGACCCCACTGACCCCATTACCCCATGCCCCCAACCCCATGACCCCATTACCCCAATGACCCCATTACCCCAATGACGCCCAATGACCCCATTACCCCCCAATGACCCCATTACCCCCCCCAATGACCCCATTGACCCCAATGACCCCAATGACCCCATTACCCCCCAATGACCCCACCGACCCCAATTACCCCCAATTGACCCCATTACCCCCAATGACCCCATGACCCCATACCCCCAATGACCCCAATGACCCCATTACCCCAATTGACCCCACAGACCCCAATGACCCCAAGACCCCACTGACCCCATTCCCCCCTCTCCAACCCCACAGACCCCACAGACCCCACAGACCCCAATGACCCCATGACCCCCACTGACCCCCCTGACCCCACTGACCCCAATTAACCCCAGTTTTCCCGGGACCGGAAGTCCATGTCGGTTTATTGCTCCCCCGCCAAAGCCTCGCGGCGGCCCAAGATGTTCGTTAAGGTCTGACCCCACACATCACCCCATAGATCCGCCCCATAGATCCCCCCATAGATCTACCCCATACATCACCCCATAGATCCGCCCCATAGATCCGCCCCATAGACCCACCCCATAGATCTACCCCATACATCACCCCATAGATCCACCCCATAGATTCACCCCATAGATCCGCCCCACACATCACCCCATAGACTCACCCCATAGATCCACCCCGTAGTCCCACCATGACCCCATTGACCCCATTGGGTCCCATTGACCCCATTGGGTCCCATTGACTCCATTGACTGCATTGGTTCCCATTGACCCCATTGGTTCCCATTGACCCCATTGGTTCCCATTGACCCCATTGACCCCATTGGGTCCCACTGACCCCATTGGTTCCCACCATGACCCCATTGACCCCATTGACCCCATTGGGTCCCATTGACCCCATTGGTTCCCATTGACCCCATTGGTTCCCATTGACTCCATTGACTCCATTGGTTCCCACTGACCCCATTGTCCCCACCATGACCCCACTGACCCCATTGCGTCCCACTGACCCCATTGGTTCCCACCATGACCCCATTGTGTCCCGCTGACCCCATTGCGTCCCACTGACCCCATTGTGTCCCAACTGACCCCTCCCCCGCCCCCACCCCAGGGTGCCCCTGAGGGCGTCATCGACCGCTGCGATTACGTGCACGATGCTTTTGGGTCCCACCATGACCCCATTGACCCCATTGGGTCCCATTGACCCCATTGGTTCCCATTGACCCCATTGGGTCCCATTGACTCCATTGACTTCATTGGTTCCCATTGATCCCATTGGTTCCCATTGACCCCATTGGGTCCCATTGACTCCATTGATCCCATTGACCCCATTGGTTCCCATTGACCCCATTGGTTCCCATTGACACTCCATTGGTTCCCATTGACCCCATTGGTTCCCATTGACCCCATTGGTTCCCATTGACTCCATTGACTCCATTGGTTCCCACTGACCCCATTGGGTCCCATTGACCCCATTGGTTCCCACCATGACCCCAATGACCCCATTGGGTCCCACTGACCCCATTGGTTCCCACCATGACCCTATTGACCCCATTGGTTCCCATTGACTCCATTGACCCCATTGTGTCCCACTGACACCATTGGTCCCCACCATGACCCCACTGACCCCATTAAGTCCCACCATGACCCCATTGACCCCATTGCGTCCCACTGACCCCATTGGTTCCTACCATGACCCCACTGACCCCATTGCGTCCCACTGACCCCATTGGTTCCCACCATGACCCCACTGACCCCATTGCGTCCCACTGACCCCATTGGTTCCCACCATGACCCCATTGTGTCCCGCTGCCCCCTTTGTGTCCCACTGACCCCATTGTGTCCCACTGACCCCTCCCCCGCCCCACCCCAGGGTGCCCCGAGGGCGTCATCGACCGCTGCGATTACGTGCGGGTTGGGACGACGCTTTTGGGGTCTCATCATGACCCCATTGACCCCATTGACCCCATTGGTTCCCATTGACTCCATTGACTTCATTGGTTCCCATTGACTCCATTGACTCCATTGGTTCCCATTGACCCCAGTGGGTCCCATTGACCCCATTGGTTCCCATTGACTCCATTGACCCCATTGGTTCCCATTGACTCCATTGACCCCATTGGTTCCCATTGACCCCATTGTGTCCCACTGACACCATTGGTCCCCACCATGACCCCACTGACCCCATTGCGTCCCACTGACCCCATTGGTTCCCATTGACTCCATTGACTTCATTGGTTCCCATTGACTCCATTGACTCCATTGGTTCCCATTGACCCCAGTGGGTCCCATTGACCCCATTGGTTCCCATTGACTCCATTGACCCCATTGGTTCCCATTGACTCCATTGACCCCATTGGTTCCCATTGACCCCATTGTGTCCCACTGACACCATTGGTCCCCACCATGACCCCACTGACCCCATTGAGTCACACCATGACCCCACTGACCCCATTGGGTCCCACTGACCCCATTGAGTCACACCATGACCCCACTGACCCCATTGAGTCACACCATGACCCCACTGACCCCATTGTGTCCCACTGACCCCATTGGGTCCCACCATGACCCCACTGACCCCATTGGGTCCCACCATGACCCCACTGACCCCATTGAGTCCCACCATGACCCCACTGACCCCATTGGGTCCCACCATGACCCCACTGACCCCATTGAGTCCCACCATGACCCCACTGACCCCATTGGGTCCCACCATGACCCCACTGACCCCATTGGGTCCCACCATGACCCCACTGACCCCATTGAGTCCCACCATGACCCCACTGACGCCATTGGGTCCCACCATGACCCCACTGACCCCATTGAGTCCCACCATGACCCCACTGACCCCATTGAGTCCCACCATGACCCCACTGACGCCATTGGGTCCCACCATGACCCCACTGACCCCATTGAGTCCCACCATGACCCCACTGACCCCATTGCGTCCCACTGACACCATTGTGTCCCACTGACCCCCCCGCCCCCACCCCAGGGTGCCCCCGAGGGCGTCATCGACCGCTGCAATTACGTGCGGGTTGGGACGATGCTTTTTGGGGTCCCACCATGACCCCATTGACCTCATTGGTTCCCACCATGACCCCATTGTGTCCCGCTGACCCCTTTGTGTCCCACTGACCCCATTGCGTCCCACTGACCCCCCCCCGCCCCCACCCCAGGGTGCCCCCGAGGGCGTCATCGACCGCTGCAATTACGTGCGGGTTGGGACGACGCGCGTCCCGCTGACGCCGGCGGTGAAGGAGAAAATCCTGGCGGTCATCAAGGAGTGGGGGACGGGGAGGGACACCCTGCGCTGCCTGGCCTTGGCCACGCGGGACACCCCGCCCAAGAAGGAGGAGATGATGCTGGAGGATTCCACCAAATTCGCCGAGTATGAGGTGAGTTGGGGGGCGGGGGGAGGGTGGGGGGGTGGGAGGGGGCTGGGGGCGTCTTTGGGGGGGGCTTGGGGGGTTTCTGGAGGTGGGTCGGGGCGTCTGGGTGAGGTTCTGGGGCAGCCAGCGGGTGGGAAACGGCTCCTCGGTGAGGTTCTGGGGATCCAACAGGGGGCGGTGTCGTCTCGGTGAGGTTCTGGGTCACCCAACAGTGGGAAATGTCATCTCTGTGAGGTTCTAGGTCACCCAATAACTGGGAAATGTCATCTTGGTGAGGTTCTAGGTCACCCAATAGTGGGAAATGTCATCTCTGTGAGGTTCTAGGTCACCCAATAGTGGGAAATGTCATCTCTGTGAGGTTCTGGGTCACGCAACAGTAGGAAATGTCATCTCTGTGAGGTTCTAGGTAATCCAGTAACTGGGATATGTCATCTCGGTGAGGTTCTAGGTCACCCAACAGTGGGAAATGCCTCCTCTGTGAGGTTCTAGGTCACCCAATAACTGGGAAATGTCATCTCGGTGAGGTTCTAGGTCACCCAACAGTGGGAAATGCCTCCTCTGTGAGGTTCTAGGTTAGCCAGTAACGAAAAAGCCCCCCTCTGTGAGGTTCTGGGCCACCCAACAATGGGAAACATCTCCTCTGTGAGGTTCTAGGCCACCCAACAGTGGGAAATGCCTCCTCTGTGAGGTTCTAGGCCACCCAACAGTGGGAAATGCCCCCTCTATGAGGTTCTAGGTTATCCAATAACGAAAAAGCCTCCTCTGTGAGGTTCTGGGTCACCCAACAGTGGGAAACGCCTCCTCTGTGAGGTTCTAGGTCACCCAACAGTGGGAAACGTCATCTCTGTGAGGTTCTAGGTTAGCCAATAACGAAAATGCCTCCTCTGTGAGGTTCTGGGTCACCCAACAGTGGGAAACGCCTCCTCTGTGAGGTTCTAGGCCACCCAATAACTGGGAAATGCCTCCTCTGTGAGGTTCTAGGTCACCCAACAATGGGAAACGTCATCTCTGTGAGGTTCTAGGTTATCCAATAACGAAAAAGCCTCCTCTGTGAGGTTCTAGGTCACCCAATAACTGGGAAATGTCATCTCAGTGAGGTTCTAGGCCACCCAACAGCTCACAGTATCACCTGAGTGAAGCTCTAGCTCACCCAACAGCCCGCAACCCCACAAACCCCAACCCCAACCTCCCCCCCCACCCCCCTTCCTCCCTTTCCACCCCAAACAGACCGACCTGACCTTCGTGGGCTGCGTTGGGATGTTGGACCCACCCCGGAAGGAGGTGATGGGTTCCATCCAACTGTGTCGCGACGCCGGCATCCGAGTCATCATGATCACAGGGGACAACAAAGGGACGGCCATCGCCATCTGTCGCCGCATCGGGATCTTTTCGGAGGACGAGGAGGTGTCGGGGAAGGCGTACACGGGGAGGGAGTTCGACGACCTCCCCCCAGCCGAGCAGAGGGAGGCCTGCCGCCGGGCCTGCTGCTTCGCCCGAGTCGAACCCACCCACAAATCCAAGATCGTCGAGTTCCTGCAGTCCTTCGACGAGATCACGGCCATGGTGGGTGGCGGGGAGTTCCACTGGGTCCCATTGATCCCATAGGGTCTCGCCATGAACCTATTGACCCCATTGTTCCCACCATGACCCCATTGAGTCCCGTTGACTCCATTGGGTCCCACCATGACCCACTGGGTCCCTCCATGACCCCATTGGGTCCCTCCATGACTCCATTGAGTCCCATTGACCCCTTTGGGTCCCACCATGACCCCATTGAGTCCCGTTGACTCCATTGGGTCCCACCATGACCCACTGGGTCCCTCCATGACCCCATTGGGTCCCTCCATGACTCCATTGAGTCCCATTGACCCCTTTGGGTCCCACCATGACCCCATTGGGTCCCGTTGACCCCTTTGGGTCCCTCCATGACCCCATTGAGTCCCACCATGACCCCACTGGGTCCCATTGACCACACGGGGTCCCTCCATGACCCCATTGGGTCCCGTTGACTCCATTGGGTCCCACCATGACCCCATTGAGTCCCACCATGACCCCATTGAGTCCCTCCATGACCCCATTGGGTCCCATTTACCACACGGGTCCCACCATGACCCCATTGGGTCCCTCCATGACCCACTGGGTCCCACCATGACCCCATTGGGTCCCTCCATGACTCCATTGAGTCCCATTGACCCCTTTGGGTCCCTCCATGACCCAATTGGGTCCCTCCATGACTCCATTGAGTCCCATTGACCCCATTGGGTCCCACCATGACCCCATTGAGTCCCACCATGACCCCGTTGACCCCGTTGGGTCCCACCATGACCCCATTGAGTCCCTCCATGACCCCATTGAGTCCCACCATGACCCCATTGAGTCCCTCCATGACCCCACTGAGTCCCACCATGACCCCATTGGGTCCCACCATGACCCCATTGGGTCCCACCATGACCCCATTGAGTCCCACCATGACCCCGTTGACCCCGTTGGGTCCCTCCATGACTCCATTGAGTCCCTCCATGACCCCATTGGGTCCCTCCATGACCCCATTGAGTCCCTCCATGACCCCACTGAGTCCCACCATGACCCCATTGGGTCCCACCATGACCCCATTGAGTCCTGCTGACTCCATTGAGTCCCACCATGACCCCATTGTTCCCACCATGACCACACGGGGTCCCTCCATGACCCCATTGAGTCCCTCCATGACCCATTGGGTCCCTCCATGACCCACTGGGTCCCTCCATGACCCCATTGAGTCCCACCATGACCCCACTGAGTCCCACCATGACCCCATTGAGTCCCGTTGACTCCATTGGGTCCCACCATGACCCCATTGAGTCCCTCCATGACCCCATTGAGTCCCGTTGACCCCATTGGGTCCCTCCATGACACCATTGAGTCCCGTTGACTCCATTGGGTCCCACCATGACCCCATTGAGTCCCACCATGACCCCATTGAGTCCCACCATGACCCCATTGGGTCCCTCCATGACCCACTGGGTCACATCATGACCCCATTGGGTCCCTCCATGACTCCATTGAGTCCCATTGACCCCATTGGGTCCCACCATGACCCCATTGAGTCCCTCCATGACCACACGGGGTCCCACCGTGACCCCATTGAGTCCCTCCATGACCCCATTGGGTCCCACTGACCCCTTTGGGTCCCACCACAACCCCACTGAGTCCCACCATGACCCCACTGAGTCCCATCATGACCCCATTGAGTCCCGTTGACTCTATTGGGTCCCACCATGACCCCATTGAGTCCCTCCATGACCCCATTGAGTCCCGTTGACCCCATTGGGTCCCTCCATGACACCATTGAGTCCCGTTGACTCCATTGGGTCCCACCATGACCCCATTGAGTCCTGCTGACCCCATGGAGTCCCACCATGACCCCACTGAGTCCCTCCATGACCCCATTGATTCCCACCATGACCCCGTCGAGTCCCACCATGACCCCATTGAGTCCCACCATGACCCCATTGACCCCGTTGGGTCCCACCATGACCCCATTGAGTCCCACCATGACCCCATTGACTCCCACCATGACCCCATCGAGTCCCACCACGCCCCCACGACCCCACTGACCCCCAACTCCCCTCCGCCCCCCAGACAGGCGATGGTGTGAACGACGCCCCGGCTCTGAAGAAGGCCGAGATCGGCATCGCCATGGGATCCGGCACCGCCGTGGCCAAAACGGCCTCGGAGATGGTGCTGGCCGACGACAATTTCTCCACCATCGTGGCGGCGGTGGAGGAGGGCCGCGCCATCTACAACAACATGAAGCAGTTCATCCGCTACCTCATCTCTTCCAACGTCGGGGAGGTGGTCTGGTGAGCCCCCCCCCCCCCCCCCCCAAAACCTCCCTCCCCCCCTCAGCACCCAGCGGCACCCAGCGGCACCCAAAGGCGCCCAGCAGAACCCAGCAGAGCCCAACCGTTCTGACCAGTGCCTCCCAGTCCCTTCCAGTGCCTCCCGGTCCCACCATTCCCCGCCATTTCCCCTCCATTCCTTCCATTTCCCATCTACTTCCTCCCAGTGCCTCCAGTGCTTCCCAGTCCCTCCCAGTGCCTCCCAGTGCCTCCCAGTCCCACCATTCCCCGCCGTTTCCCCTCCACTCCCCTCCATTCCCCACTGTTTCCCATCTACTTCCTCCCAGTCCCTCCCAGTCCTCCCAGTCCCTCCCAGTCCCGCCCAGTGCCTCCCAGTGCCTCCCAGTGCCTCCTGGTCCCACCATTCCCCGCCGTTTCCCCTCCATTCCTTCCATTTCCCATCTACTTCCTCCCAGTGCCTCCCAGTGCCTCCCAGTCCTCCCAGTAACGCCCAGTAACGCCCAGTCCCTCCCAGTCCCTTCCAGTGCCTCCCGGTGCCTCCCAGTGCCTCCCGGTCCCACCATTCCCCGCCGTTTCCCCTCCACTCCCCTCCATTCCCCACCGTTTCCCATCTACTTCCTCCCAGTCCCTCCCAGTCCTCCCAGTCCCTCCCAGTCCCGCCCAGTGCCTCCCAGTGCCTCCCAGTGCCTCCTGGTCCCACCATTCCCCGCCGTTTCCCCTCCATTCCTTCCATTTCCCATCTACTTCCTCCCAGTGCCTCCCAGTGCCTCCCAGTCCTCCCAGTAACGCCCAGTAACGCCCAGTCCCTCCCAGTCCCTTCCAGTGCCTCCCGGTGCCTCCCAGTGCCTCCCGGTCCCACCATTCCCCGCCGTTTCCCCTCCACTCCCCTCCATTCCCCACCGTTTCCCATCTACTTCCTCCCAGTCCTTCCCAGTCCCTCCCAGTAACGCCCAGTGCCTCCCAGTGCCTCCCACTGCCTCCCACTGCCTCCCAGTGCCTCCTGGTCCCACCATTCCTTCCATTTCCCCTCCATTCCTTCCATTTCCCATCTACTTCCTCCCAGTCCCTCCCAGTCCCTCCCAGTAACGCCCAGTGCCTCCCAATGCCTCCCACTGCCTCCCACTGCCTCCCAGTCCCTCCCAGTGCCTCCCAGTGCCTCCCGGTCCCACCATTCCCCACCGTTTCCCCTCCATTCCTTCCATTTCCCATCTACTTCCTCCCAGTCCCTCCCAGTCCCTCCCAGTAATGCCCAGTGCCTCCCAATGCCTCCCAGTCCCGCCCAGTGCCTCCCAGTGCTTCCCAGTGCCTCCCAGTGCCTCCCGGTCCCACCATTCCCCGCCGTTTCCCCTCCACTCCCCTCCATTCCTTCCATTTCCCATCTACTTCCTCCCAGTCCCTCCCAGTCCCTCCCAGTAATGCCCAGTGCCTCCCAATGCCTCCCAGTGCCTCCCAGTGCCTCCCAGTCCCTTCCAGTCCCTCCCAGTGCCTCCCGGTCCCACCATTCCTTCCATTTCCCCTCCATTCCTTCCATTTCCCATCTACTTCCTCCCAGTCCCTCCCAGTCCCCCCAGTAACGCCCAGTGCCTCCCAATGCCTCCCACTGCCTCCCACTGCCTCCCAGTCCCTCCCAGTGCCTCCCAGTGCCTCCCGGTCCCACCATTCCCCACCGTTTCCCCTCCATTCCTTCCATTTCCCATCTACTTCCTCCCAGTCCCTCCCAGTCCCTCCCAGTAATGCCCAGTGCCTCCCAATGCCTCCCAGTGCCTCCCAGTGCCTCCCAGTGCCTCCCAGTGCCTCCCAGTGCCTCCCAGTCCCACCATTCCCTGCCGTTTCCCCTCCACTTCCCTCCATTTCCCATCTACTTCCTCCCAGTGCCTCCCAGTCCCTCCCAGTACCTCCCAGTACCACCCAGTCCCACCATTCCCCACCATTTCCCCTCCAGTTCCCCCATTTCCCATCTACTTCCTCCCAGTGCCTCCCAGTTCCTCCCAGTTTGCCCCCAGTCCCTCCCAGTACCACCCAGTCCCACCATTCCCCACCATTTCCCCTCCACTCCCCTCCATTTCCCATCTACTTCCTCCCAGTCCCTCCCAGTGCCTCCCAGTCCCTCCCAGTACCACCCAGTCCCACCATTCCCCACCATTTCCCCTCCAGTCCCCCCATTTCCCATCTACTTCCTCCCAGTGCCTCCCAGTTCCTCCCAGTTTGCCCCCAGTCCCTCCCAGTACCACCCAGTCCCACCATTCCCCACCGTTTCCCCTCCACTCCCCTCCATTTCCCATCTACTTCCTCCCAGTCCCTCCCAGTGCCTCCCAGTCCCTCCCAGTACCACCCAGTCCCACCATTCCCCACCATTTCCCCTCCACTCCCCTCCATTTCCCATCTACTTCCTCCCAGTCCCTCCCAGTCCCTCCCAGTCCCTCCCAGTTCCTCCCAGTTTGCCCCCAGTCCCTCCCAGTGCCTCCCAGTCCCCCGCAGTTCCCCCAATTCTCCCCCATCTCCCCCCATTCCCCCATTTTTACCCCTCTTTCTCCCCCCTCCCTCCTTTTTTCCACCCCCCATTTCCCCCCATCCCCCATTCCCCCCTTTTTACCCCTTTCTCCCCCCTCCCTCCCCTTTCCCACCCCCCCAACCCCCCCCACCTCCCCCACCCCCCACCTCCCCCACCTCCCCCATCCCCCCCATTCCCCCCTTTTTACCCCCTTTTCCCCCCTTCCCTCCCCTTTCCCACCCCCCCAACCCCCCGATCCCCCCCCATTTCTCCCCATTTCCTTCCCCCCCACCCCACCTCCCCCATCTCCCCCCATCTCCCCCCACCTCCCCCATCTCCCCCCATTCCCCCATTTTTACCCCCTTTCTCCCCCCTCCCTCCCCTTTCCCACCCCCCCACCCCCCCATCACCCCCCATCTCCCCCCACCTCCCCCATCCCCCCCCATTCCCCCCTTTTTACCCCCTTTCTCCCCCCTCCCTCCCCTTTCCCACCCCCCCACCCCCCCACCTCCCCCATCTCCCCTCATTCCCCCCTTTTTACCCCCTTTCTCCCCCCTCCCTCCCCTTTCCCACCTCCCCCACCTCCCCCATCCCCCCCCATTCCCCCCTTTTCCCCCTTTTCCCCCCTTCCCTCCCCTTTCCCACCCCCCCAACCCCCCGACCCCCCCCCATTTCTCCCCATTTCCTTCCCCCCCACCCCCCCGTTCCCCCCCCTTCCCCCCCCCCACTCCCACCCCCCAGCATCTTCCTGACGGCCGCCCTGGGGCTGCCGGAGGCTCTGATCCCGGTTCAGCTGCTGTGGGTCAATCTGGTGACCGATGGACTCCCAGCCACGGCTTTGGGTTTCAACCCCCCCGATTTGGACATTATGGACAAACCCCCCCGAAGCCCCAAAGAGCCCCTGATCAGCGGTTGGCTCTTCTTCCGCTATTTGGCCATCGGGGGTGAGTTGGGAGAGGGGTAAGGGGTCAACCTATGGGGTCATCGGGTCAACCTTGGGGTCATCAGGAAAGCTGTGGGGTCATCAGGTTGTCTGTAGGGTCATCGGGTCAGCTGTGGGGTCATCAGGTTGTCTGTAGGGTCATCGGGTCAGCTGTGGGGTCGTTGGATCCTCTATGGGGTCATTGGGTCACCTATGGGGTCATCGGGTCGTCTATGGGGTCATCAGGTTGTCTGTAGGGTCATCGGGTCACCTATGGGGTCATCAGGAAAGCTGTGGGGTCATTGGGTCGTCTATGGGGTCATCAGGTTGTCTGTAGGGTCATCGGGTCACCTATGGGGTCATCGGGTCAACCTTGGGGTCATCGGGTCAGCTGTGGGGTCATCAGGAAAGCTGTGGGGTCATTGGGTCACCTATGGGGCCATCAGGTTGTCTGTAGGGTCATCGGGTCATCTATGGGGTCATCAGGTTGTCTGTGGGGTCATCAGGTCAGCTGTGGGGTCATCAGGAAAGCTGTGGGGTCATCGGGTGGTCTATAGGGTCATCAGGTCAGCTGTGGGGTCATCAGGAAAGCTGTGGGGTCATCAGGTGGTCTATGGGGTCATCAGGTTGTCTGTAGGGTCATCGGGTCACCTATGGGGTCATCAGGAAAGCTGTGGGGTCATCGGGTCGTCTGTAGGGTCATCGGGTCAGCTGTGGGGTCATCGGGTTGTTTGTAGGGTCATTGGATCCTCTATGGGGTCATCGGGTCAACTGTGGGGTCATTGGGTCGTCTATGGGGTCATCAGGTTGTCTGTAGGGTCATCGGGTCACCTATGGGGTCATCAGGAAAGCTGTGGGGTCATCGGGTCGTCTGTAGGGTCATCGGGTTGTCTGTAGGGTCATCGGGTCAGCTGTGGGGTCATCGGGTTGTTTGTAGGGTCATTGGATCCTCTATGGGGTCATCGGGTCAACTGTGGGGTCATCGGGTCGTCTATGGGGTCATCAGGCTGTCTGTAGGGTCATCGGGTCAGCTGTGGGGTCATCAGGAAAGCTGTGGGGTCATCAGGTTGTCTGTAGGGTCATCGGGTCAGTTGTGGGGTCATCGGGTCAACCTTGGGATCATCGAGTCAGCTGTGGGGTCATCAGGAAAGCTGTGGGGTCATCAGGTTGTCTGTAGGGTCATCGGGTCAGCTGTGGGGTCATCGGGTTGTTTGTAGGGTGGTTGGATCCTCTATGGGGTCATCGGGTCAACTGTGGGGTCATCGGGTCATCTACGGGGTCATCAGGTTGTCTGTAGGGTCATCGGGTCATCTATGGGGTCATCAGGTTGTCTGTAGGGTCATCGGGTCAGCTGTAGGGTTGTTGGATCCTCTATGGGGTCATTGGGTCACCTATGGGGCCATCAGGTTGTCTGTAGGGTCATCGGGTCAGCTGTGGGGTCATCGGGTCACCTATGGGGTCATCAGGACAGCTGTGGGGTCATCGAGTCGTCTATGGGGTCATCGGGTTGTCTGTAGGGTCATCGGGTCAGCTGTAGGGTCGTTGGATCCTCTATGGGGTCAATGGGTCACCTATGGGGTCATTGGGTCACCTATGGGGTCATCAGGAAAGCTGTAGGGTCATTGGGTCACCTATGGGGCCATCAGGTTGTCTGTAGGGTCATCGGGTCAGCTGTGGGGTCATCAGGTTGTCTGTAGGGTCATCGGGTCAGCTGTGGGGTCATCGGGTTGTTTGTAGGGTCATCAGGTCAGCTGTAGGGTCGTTGGATCCTCTATGGTGTCAATGGGTCACCTATGGGGTCATCGGGTCAACCTTGGGGTCATCGGGTCAGCTGTGGGGTCATCAGGAAAGCTGTGGGGTCATCGGGTCAGCTGTGGGGTCATCAGGAAAGCTGTGGGGTCATCGGGTCAGCTGTGGGGTCATCAGGAAAGCTGTGGGGTCATCAGGTTGTCTGTAGGGTCATCAGGTCAGCTGTGGGGTCATCAGGTCAGCTGTAGGGGCATCGGGTCAGCTGTGGGGTCATCAGGAAAGCTGTGGGGTCATCGGGTTGTCTGTAGGGTCATCGGGTCAGCTGTGGGGTCATCGGGTTGTTTGTAGGGTCGTTGGATCCTCTATGGGGTCATCGGGTCAACTGTGGGGTCATCGGGTCGTCTATGGGGTCATCAGGCTGTCTGTAGGGTCATCGGGTCAGCTGTGGGGTCATCAGGTTGTCTGTAGGGTCATCGGGTCAGCTGTAGGGTTGTTGGATCCTCTATGGGGTCATTGGGAAAGCTATGGGGTCATCGGGTCAGCTGTAGGGTCATCGGGTCATCTATGGGGTCATCAGGTTGTCTGTAGGGTCATCGGGTCAGCTATAGGGTTGTTGGATCCTCTATGGGGTCATTGGGTCACCTATGGGGTCATCGGGTCAGCTGTAGGGTCATCGGGTCAGCTGTGGGGTCATCAGGTTGTCTGTAGGGTCATCGGGTCAGCTGTAGGGTCATATGGGGCCCTATGGGGTCAGTGTGGCCCTATGGGGTCGCTGAGGCCCTATGGAGTCACTGAGTGCCCTATGGGGCCCTATGGGGTCGCTGGGTGCCCTGTGGGGCCCTATGGGGTCGCTGAGGCTCTATGGGGTCGCTGAGTGCCCTATGGGGCCCTATGGGGTCAGTGTGGCCCTATGGGGTCGCTGAGTGCCCTTTGGATCCCTATGGGGTCAGTGTGGCCCTATTGGGTCCCTGGGTGCCCTGTGGGGCCCTATGGGGTCAGTGTGGCCCTATGGGGTCGCTGGGTGCCCTATGGGGACCTATGGGGTCGCCGAGGCCCTATGGGGTTGCTGGGTGCCCTGTGGGGCCCTATGGGGTCGCTGGGTACCCTGTGGGGCCCTATGGGGTCGCCGAGACCCTATGGGGTCGCTGAGTGCCCTATGGGGCCCTATGGGGTCAGTGTGGCCCTATGTGGCCCTATGGGGTCGCCGAGGCCCTATGGGGCCCTATGGGGTCGCTGGGTGCCCTGTGGGGCCCTATGGGGTCGCTGAGTGCCCTATGGGGCCCTATGGGGTCGCTGGGTACCCTGTGGGGCCCTACGGGGTCACTGAGACCCTATGGGGTCGCTGAGTGCCCTATGGGGCCCTATGGGGTCAGTGTGGCCCTATGTGGCCCTATGGGGTCGCCGAGGCCCTATGGGGCCCTATGGGGTCGCTGGGTGCCCTGTGGGGCCCTATGGGGTCGCTGGGTGCCCTATGGGGCCCTATGGGGTCGCTGGGTGCCCTTTGGATCCCTATGGGGTCAGTGTGGCCCTATGGGGTCGCTGGGTGCCCTATGGGGCCCTATGGGGTCTGTGAGGCCCTATGGGGCCCTATGGGGTCAGTGTGGCCCTATGGGGTCACTGGGTGCCCTGTGGGGCCCTATGGGGTCGCTGAGTGCCCTGTGGGGCCCTATGGGGTCGCTGGGTACCCTGTGGGGCCCTACGGGGTCACTGAGACCCTATGGGGTCGCTGAGTGCCCTATATGGCCCTATGAGGTCAGTGTGGCCCTATGTGGCCCTATGGGGTCGCCGAGGCCCTATGGGGCCCTATGGGGTCGCTGGGTGCCCTGTGGGGCCCTATGGGGTCGCTGAGTGCCCTGTGGGGCCCTATGGGGTCGCTGGGTGCCCTGTGGGGCCCTATGGGGTCGCCGAGGCCCTATGGGGTCGCTGAGACGCTGTGCCCTATAGGTTACGTGGGGGCGGCCACGGTGGGCGCCGCTGCCTGGTGGTTCCTTTATGCTGAGGACGGCCCCAGTCTGACCTACCACCAACTGGTGAGCTGCGGGGTCACGGGGTCACGGGGTCACGGGGTCACGGGGTCATCTGTGGGGTCATGGGGTCATGGGGTCCCGACGTCACGGGGTCATGGGGTCATGGGGTCAGCGGGTCTGGGGTCATTGCCTGACGACATCACGGGGTCCGGGGGTCAACGGGGGTCAACGGGGTCATCTGTGGGGTCATGAGTCACGGGGGCAGGGGGTCACGGGGTCACGGGGTCAGTGGGGTCACGGGGTCAGTGGGGTCATGGGGTGATGACATCACGGGGTCCCGGGGTCAACAGGGATCACAGGGTCAACCGTGGGGTCACAGGGCCACGGGGTCACAGGGTCACACGGTCATGGGGTCATGGGGTCAGCGGGTCAGTGGGGTCATGGGGTGATGACATCACGGGGTCCCGGGGTCAACAGGGGTCATGGGGTCATGGGGTCATGGGGTGAGTGGGATCACAGGGTCAATGGGGTCGTTGCCTGATGACATCACGGGGTCCTGGGGTCAACAGGGGTCATAGGGTCATCTGTGGGGTCATGGGGTCTCGACGTCACGGGGTCATGGGGTCATGGGGTCAGCGGGTCTGGGGTCATTGCCTGACGACATCACGGGGTCCTGGGGTCAATGGGGGTCACGGGGTCATCTGTGGGGACATAGGGTCACGGGGTCTATGGGGTCACGGGGTCATGGGGTCAGTGGGGTCACGGGGTCAGTGGGGTCATGGGGTGATGACATCACGGGGTCCCGGGGTCAACAGGGGTCACAGGGTCAACCGTGGGGTCACAGGGCCACGGGGTCACAGGGTCACACGGTCATGGGGTCATGGGGTCAGCGGGTCAGTGGGGTCATGGGGTGATGACATCATGGGGTCCCGGGGTCAACAGGGGTCATGGGGTCATGGGGTCATGGGGTGAGTGGGATCACAGGGTCAATGGGGTCGTTGCCTGATGACATCACGGGGTCCTGGGGTCAACAGGGGTCATAGGGTCATCTGTGGGGTCATGGGGTCTCGACGTCACGGGGTCATGGGGTCAGCGGGTCTGGGGTCATTGCCTGACGACATCACGGGGTCCTGGGGTCAATGGGGGTCACGGGGTCAACCGTGGGGTCAGGGGGTCATGGGGTCACAGGGCCATGGGGTCATGGGGTCACAGGGTCAGTGGGGTCACGGGGTGAGTGGGGTCACGGGGTCAGTGGGGTCATTGCCTGATGACATCAAGGGGTCCCGGGGTCAACGGGGGTCATGGGGTCTTCTGTGGGGTCAGGGGGTCATGGGGTCATGGGGTCATGGGGTCCCGAGGTCACAGGGTCACGGGGTCATGGGGTCATTGCCTGATGACATCACGGGGTCCTGGGGTCAACAGGGGTTATGGGGTCATCTGTGGGGTCATGGGGTCATGGGGTCACAGGGCCACGGGGTCATAGGGTCATAGGGTGAGTGGGGTCACGGGTCAATGGGGTCATGGGGTGATGACATCACGGGGTCCCGGGGTCAACGTGGGTCACGGGGTCATCTGTGGGGTCATAGGGTCACAGGGTCAGGGGGTCACGGGGTCATGGGGTCACAGGGTCAGTGGGGTCACGGGGTGAGTGGGGTCACGGGGTCAGTGGGGTCATTGCCTGATGACATCAAGGGGTCCCGGGGTCAACGGGGGTCATGGGGTCTTCTGTGGGGTCATGGGGTCATAGGGTCATGGGGTCATGGGGTCACGGGGTCATGGGGTCAGTGGGGTCATGGGGTGACGACATCACAGGGTCCTGGGGTCAACAGGGGTCACGGGGTCATCTGTGGGGTCACGGGGTCAACAGGGGTTATGGGTTCATTTGTGGTGTCACGGGGCCAACATCTACCCATAACTGACCCCATAGCTGACCCCATACCACCCCATAGCTGACCCCATAACTGACCCCATAGCTGACCCCATAGCTGACCCCATAACTGACCCCATAACTGACCCCATACCACCCCATAACTGACCCCATAACTGACCCCATACCGCCCCATAACTGACCACATAGCTGACCCCAAATCACCCCATACCACCCCATAACTGACCCCATACCGCCCCATAACTGACCCCATACCACCCCATACCACCCCATATCACCCCATAACTGACCCCATACCCGCCCCACAGACGCACTTCATGCAGTGCACACCCCATAACCACCCCATAACTGACCCCATAACTGACCCCATACCACCCCATATCACCCCATACCACCCCATAACACCCCATACCACCCCATACCACCCCATAACTGACCCCATACCCGCCCCACAGACGCACTTCATGCAGTGCACACCCCATAACTGACCCTATAACACCCCATACCACCCCATAACTGACCCCCTACCGCCCCACAGACGCACTTCATGCAGTGCACACCCCATAACTGACCCTATAACACCCCATATCACCCCATATCACCCCATAACTGACCCCATACCACCCCATACCACCCCATATCACCCCATAACTGACCCCATACCACCCCATACCACCCCATACCACCCCATACCACCCCATAACTGACCCCATACCTGCCCCACAGACGCACTTCATGCAGTGCACACCCCATAACTTACCCCATATCACCCCATAACTGACCCCATACCACCCCATAACTGACCCCATATCACCCCATTAACTGACCCTATAACCGCCCCACAGACACACTTCATGCAATGCACACCCCATAACTGACCCTATAACACCCCATATCACCCCATAACTGACCCCATACCCGCCCCACAGACGCACTTCATGCAGTGCACACCCCATAACCACCCCATAACTGACCCTATAACACCCCATACCACCCCATACCACCCCATACCACCCCATATCACCCCATACCACCCCATATCACCCCATAACTGACCCCATACCGCCCCATAACTGACCCCATACCACCCCATACCACCCCATATCACCCCATAACTGACCCCATACCCGCCCCACAGACGCACTTCATGCAGTGCACACCCCATAACCACCCCATAACTGACCCCATACCACCCCATACCACCCCATATCACCCCATACCACCCCATACCACCCCATACCACCCCATATCACCCCATAACTGACCCCATACCGCCCCATAACTGACCCCATACCACCCCATACCACCCCATATCACCCCATAACTGACCCCATACCCGCCCCACAGACGCACTTCATGCAGTGCACACCCCATAACCACCCCATAACTGACCCCATACCACCCCATACCACCCCATATCACCCCATACCACCCCATACCACCCCATACCACCCCATATCACCCCATAACTGACCCCATACCACCCCATATCACCCCATAACTGACCCCATACCCGCCCCACAGACGCACTTCATGCAGTGCACCCACCACAGCGCCGAGTTCGAGGGCATCGACTGCGACATCTTCGAGTCCCCGGTGCCGATGACCATGGCTCTGTCCGTCCTCGTCACCATCGAGATGTGCAACGCCCTCAACAGGTAACGCACGGACCCCTAGCCGCCCCATAGCCGCCCCATAGCCGCCCCATAGCCGCCCCATAGCCGCCCCGTAGCCGCCCCGTAGAGATCCCATACAGAATCCATAGAGATCCCATTGAGTTCCA
Organism: Meleagris gallopavo; assembly: GCF_905368555.1. NCBI lineage: Eukaryota > Metazoa > Chordata > Aves > Galliformes > Phasianidae > Meleagris > Meleagris gallopavo. The sequence goes on from NW_028147017.1 coordinate 25,580, forward strand.
TTGAGATCCATGGGAATCCATAGAGATTCATGGAGACCCATAGAGACCCATAGGGACCCATAGGGACCCATAGGGACCCATAGAGACACCATAGAGACCCCATAGCTGCCCCGTAGCCGCCCCGTAGCCGCCCCATAGAGATCCCATACAGAACCCATAGAGATCCCATTGAGTTCCATTGAGATCCATGGGAACCCATAGACATCCATGCAGACCCATAGAGACCCATAGGGACTCATAGGGACCCATAGGACCCATAGGGACCCCAAACCTGCCCCGTAGCCGCCCCATAGCCGCCCCGTAGCCGCCCCATAGAGATCCCATACAGAACCCATAGAGATCCCATTGAGTTCCACTGAGATCCATGGGAACCCATAGACATCCATGGAGACCCATAGAGACCCATAGGGACCCATAGGAACCCATAGGGACCCATAGAGACACCATAGAGACCCCATAGCTGCCCCATAGCTGCCCCATAGCCGCCCCATAGCCGCCCCGTAGAGATCCCATACAGAACCCATAGAGATCCCATTGAGTTCCATTGAGATCCATGGGAACCCATAGACATCCATGGAGACCCATAGAGACCCATAGAGACCCCATAGAGACCCATAGAGACCCCATAGAGACCCCATAGAGACCCCATAGCTGCCCCATAGCCGCCCCATAGCCGCCCCGTAGCCGCCCCGTAGAGATCCCATACAGAACCCGTAGAGATCCCATTGAGTTCCATTGAGATCCATGGGAACCCATAGAGATTCATGGAGACCCATAGAGACCCATAGGGACCCATAGGGACCCCATAGCTGCCCCATAGCCGCCCCATAGCCGCCCCGTAGAGATCCCATACAGAACCCATAGAGATCCCATTGAGTTCCATTGAGATCCATGGGAACCCATAGAGATCCATGCAGACCCATAGAGACCCATAGGGACCCATAGAGACCCATAGAGACCCATAGGGACCCATTGAGCCCCATAGAGACCCATAGGGACCCATAGAGACCCATAGAGACCCATAGAGACCCATAGGGACCCACAGGGACCCATAGAGACCCATAGGGACCCATAGAGACCCATAGAGACCCATAGAGACCCATAGGGACCCACAGGGACCCATAGAGACCCATAGGGACCCATAGAGACCCATAGAGACCCATAGAGACCCATAGGGACCCACAGGGACCCATAGAGACCCATAGGGACCCATAGAGACCCATAGAGACCCACAGAGACCCATAGAGATCCCATAGAGACTCACTGAGTTCCATTGAGATCCATGGGGACCCTATGGGGTCAGGGTGTTCCCTATGGGGTCACTGTGTTCCCTATGGGGCTCTATGGGGTCACCGAGGCCCTATGGGGTCACTGTGTTCCCTATGGGGCTTTATGGGGTCATTGAGGCCCTATGGGGTCACAGCGTTCCCTATGGGGTCACTGTGTTCCCTATGGGGCTCTATGGGGTCACCGAGGCCCTATGGGGTCACGGTGATCCCTATGGGGTCACAGCGTTCCTTATGGGGTCACTGCATTCCCTATGGGGCTTTATGGGGTCGTTGAGGCCCTATGGGGTCAGGGTGTTCCCTATGGGGTCACTGTGTTCCCTATGGGGCTCTATGGGGTCACCGAGGCCCTATGGGGTCACTGTGTTCCCTATGGGGCTTTATGGGGTCATTGAGGCCCTATGGGGTCACAGCGTTCCCTATGGGGTCACTGTGTTCCCTATGGTGCTCTATGGGGTCACCGAGGCCCTATGGGGTCATGGTGTTCCCTATGGGGTCACAGCGTTCCTTATGGGGTCACTGTGTTCCCTATGAGGCTTTATGGGGTCGTTGAGACCCTATGGGGTCACAGCGTTCCCTATGGGGTCACTATGTTCCCTATGGGGCTCTATGGGGTCATTGAGGCCCTATGGGGTCACTGTGTTCCCTATGGGGCTTTATGGGGTCACCGAGGCCCTATGGGGTCAGGGTGTTCCCTATGGGGTCACTGTGTTCCCTATGGGGCTTTATGGGGTCATTGAGGCCCTATGGGGTCACAGCGTTCCCTATGGGGTCCCTGTGTTCCCCATGATGCTCTATGGGGTCACCGATGCCCTATGGGGTCGCTGTGCCCTATGGGGTGACGCCGTTTCCCCCCCCCCTCCCACCGCAGCCTATCCGAAAACCAGTCCCTGGTGCGGATGCCGCCGTGGGTGAACATCTGGCTGGTGGGATCCATCTGCCTCTCCATGTCCCTGCACTTCGTCATCCTATACGTGGATCCGCTGCCGGTACGGGGTCACGGGGTCATGGGGTCACGGGGTCATGGGGTCACGGGGTCATGGGGTCACGGGGGTATGGGGTCAGAAGGGGGATATGGGGTCAGGAAGGGGGGATATGGAGCCTCTCCATGTCCAAGCACTTCGTCATCCTTTACGTGGATCCGCTGCCGGTACGGGGTCACGGGGTCACGGGGTCAAGAGGTCATGGGGTCAGGGGGTCATGGGGTCACGGGGGTATGGGGTCAGAGGGGGGATATGGGGTCTGGAGGGGGGGATATGGGGCCTCTCCATGTCCCTGCACTTCGTCATCCTTTACGTGGATCTGCTTCCGGTACGGGGTCACGGGGTCACGGGGTCACGAGGTCACGGGGTCACGGGGTCAGTGGGGTCATGAGGTGATGACATCACAGGGTCCCGGGGTCAACGGGGGGCATGGGGTTATCTGTGGGGTCATGGAGTCACGAGGTCAGGGGGTCACAGGGTCATGGGGTCACGGGGTCACGGGGTCATGAGGTCACGAGGTCATGGGGTCACGAGGTCATGGGGTCACGGGGGTATGGGGTGGATATGGGGTCTGGAGGGGGGGATATGGGGCCTCTCCGTGTCCCTGCACTTCGTCATCCTATACGTGGATCCGCTGCCGGTACGGGGTCATGGGGTCACGGGGTCAGGGGTCATGGGGTCACGAGGTCATGGGGTCACGGGGTTGTAGGGTCAGAAGGGGGATATGGGGTCTGGAGGGGGGGATATGGGGCCTCTCCGTGTCCCTGCACTTCGTCATCCTATACATGGATCCGCTTCCGGTACGGGGTCACGGGGTCACGGGGTCACGGGGTCACGGGGTCATGGGGTCACGAGGTCATGGGGTCACGGGGTTGTAGGGTCAGAAGGGGGATATGGGGTCTGGAGGGGGGGATATGGGGCCTCTCCGTGTCCCTGCACTTCGTCATCCTATACATGGATCCGCTTCCGGTACGGGGTCACGGGGTCACGGGGTCACGGGGTCACGGGGTCATGGGGTCACGAGGTCATGGGGTCACGGGGTTATGGGGTCAGAAGGGGGATATGGGGTCAGGAAGGGGGGATATGGAGCCTCTCCACGTCCCTGCACTTCGTCATCCTATACATGGATCCGCTTCCGGTACGGGGTCACGGGGTCACGGGGTCACAGGGTCACGGGGTCACGAGGTCATGGGGTCACGGGGTCATGGGGTCAAGAGGTTATGGGGTCAGAGGGGGGGATATGGGGTCTGGAGGGGGGGATATGGGGCCTCTCCATGTCCCTGCACTTCGTCATCCTATACGTGGATCCGCTGCCGATACGGGGTCACGGGGTCACGGGGTCACGAGGTCATGGGGTCACGGGGTCATGGGGTCACGAGGTCATGGGGTCACGGGGGTATGGGGTGGATATGGGGTCTGGAGGGGGGGATATGGGGCCTCTCCGTGTCCCTGCACTTCGTCATCCTATACGTGGATCCGCTGCCGGTACGGGGTCACGGGGTCACGGGGTCACGGGGTCACGGGGTCATGGGGTCAAGAGGTTATGGGGTCAGAGGGGGGGATATGGGGTCTGGAGGGGGGGATATGGGGCCTCTCCATGTCCCTGCACTTCGTCATCCTATACGTGGATCCGCTGCCGGTACGGGGTCACGAGGTCACGGGGTCACGGGGTCAGTGGGGTCATGAGGTGATGACATCACAGGGTCCCGGGGTCAACGGGGGGCATGGGGTTATCTGTGGGGTCATGGGGTCACGGGGTCATGAGGTCAGGGGGTCACAGGGTCATGGGGTCACGGGGTCACGGGGTCATGAGGTCACGAGGTCATGGGGTCACGAGGTCATGGGGTCACGGGGGTATGGGGTGGATATGGGGTCTGGAGGGGGGGATATGGGGCCTCTCCGTGTCCCTGCACTTCGTCATCCTATACGTGGATCTGCTGCCGGTACGGGGTCACGGGGTCACGGGGTCACGAGGTCATGGGGTCACGAGGTCATGGGGTCACGAGGTCATGGGGTCACGGGGGTATGGGGTGGATATGGGGTCTGGAGGGGGGGATATGGGGCCTCTCCATGTCCCTGCACTTCGTCATCCTATACGTGGATCCGCTGCCGGTACGGGGTCACGGGGTCACGGGGTCACGAGGTCATGGGGTCACGAGGTCATGGGGTCACGGGGGTACTATGGGGTGGATATGGGGTCAGGAAGGGGGGATATGGAGCCTCTCCATGTCCCTGCACTTCGTCATCCTATACGTGGATCCGCTGCCGGTACGGGGTCACGGGGTCACGGGGTCAAGAGGTCATGAGGTCACGAGGTCATGGGGTCACGAGGTCATGGGGTCACGGGGGTATGGGGTGGATATGGGGTCTGGAGGGGGGGATATGGGGCCTCTCCATGTCCCTGCACTTCGTCATCCTATACGTGGATCCGCTGCCGGTACGGGGTCACGGGGTCACGGGGTCACGAGGTCATGGGGTCACGAGGTCATGGGGTCACGAGGTCATGGGGTCACGGGGGTATGGGGTGGATATGGGGTCAGGAAGGGGGGATATGGAGCCTCTCCATGTCCCTGCACTTCGTCATCCTATACGTGGATCCGCTGCCGGTACGGGGTCACGGGGTCACGGGGTCAAGAGGTCATGAGGTCACGAGGTCATGGGGTCACGAGGTCATGGGGTCACGGGGGTATGGGGTGGATATGGGGTCTGGAGGGGGGATATGGGGCCTCTCCGTGTCCCTGCACTTCGTCATCCTATACGTGGATCTGCTGCCGGTACGGGGTCACGGGGTCACGGGGTCACGAGGTCATGGGGTCACGAGGTCATGGGGTCACGAGGTCATGGGGTCACGGGGGTATGGGGTGGATATGGGGTCAGGAAGGGGGGATATGGAGCCTCTCCATGTCCCTGCACTTCGTCATCCTATACGTGGATCCGCTGCCGGTACGGGGTCACGGGGTCACGGGGTCAAGAGGTCATGGGGTCACGGGGTCATGGGGTCACGAGGCCATGGGGTCACGGGGTTATGGGGTCAGAAGGGGGATATGGGGACAGGAAGGGGGGATTTGGGGCCTCTCCATGTCCCTGCACTTCGTCATCCTATACGTGGATCCGCTGCAGGTACGGGGTCGCGGGGTCATGGGGTCACGAGGTCATGGGGTCACGAGGTCATGGGGTCACAGGGGTATGGGGTGGATATGGGGTCTGGAGGGGGGGATTTGGGGCCTCTCCATGTCCCTGCACTTCGTCATCCTATACGTGGATCCGCTTCCGGTACGGGGTCACGGGGTCATGGGGTCACGGGGTCATGGGGTCAGGGGGTCATGGGGTCACGGGGTTATGGGGTGACGGCGGTATGGGGTGGATATGGGGTCTGGAGGGGGGATATGGGGCCTCTCCATGTCCCTGCACTTCGTCATCCTATACGTGGATCCGGGTCTTTATGGGATCTCTATGGGGCCATTGTTATGGGATCTCTATGGGGCCGCTATAGGGCCGTTATGGGGTCATTATGGGGCCGTTATGGGGTCGTTATGGGGTCTCCCTGTGCCCCACAGATGATCTTTAAGCTGACCCACCTGGACCTGGTTTCTATGGGGTCTCTATGGGGTCTCTATGGGGTCTCTATGGGGCTGTTATTATGGGATCTCTATGGGGCCGTTGTTATGGGGCCGTTATGGGGCCGTTATGGGGTCGTTATGGGGTCTCCCTGTGCCCCACAGATGATCTTTAAGCTGACCCACCTGGACCTGGGTTCTATGGGGTCTCTATGGGACCTCTATGGGGTCGTTGTTATGGGATCTCTATGGGGCCGTTGTTATGGGGCCGTTATGGGGTCCTTATGGGGTCATTATGGGGTCTCCCTGTGCCCCACAGATGATCTTTAAGCTGACCCACCTGGACCTGGTTTCTATGGGGTCTCTATGGGGTCTCTGTGGGGCCGTTGTTATGGGATCTCTATGGGGCCGCTATGGGGCCGTTGTTATGGGATCTCTATGGGGCCGTTGTTATGGGGCCGTTATGGGGCCGTTATGGGGTCGTTATGGGGTCTCCCTGTGCCCCACAGATGATCTTTAAGCTGACCCACCTGGACCTGGTTTCTATGGGGTCTCTATGGGGTCTCTATGGGGTCTCTATGGGGTCTCTATGGGGCTGTTATTATGGGATCTCTATGGGGCCGTTGTTATGGGGCCGTTATGGGGCCGTTATGGGTCGTTATGGGGTCTCCCTGTGCCCCACAGATGATCTTTAAGCTGACCCACCTGGACTTGGCCCATTGGCTGGTTGTGCTCCGCATTTCCTTCCCTGTGATCCTATTGGACGAGGTGCTGAAATTCATCGCCCGGAATTACCTGGAGGGTCAGTGCTGCCCCCCACCCCCCCCCCCCCATAAGCCCCCCCCCCCCCCGGTGACGTCATCACCTGTGACGTCATCACTTGTGACGTCAGCGCCGCCTCTGACGTCATCGTGTCACCGGGATGCTCTCATCCCTTCCATTCACCCCACTGACCCCATATCCCCCCCATTGACCCATTGACCCCAATGACCCCATTGACCCCATTGACCCCAATGACCCCATTGTCCCCCCCCACTGACCCCATTGACCCCCCCAATCGACCCCATTGACCCCATTGTCCCCCCCCACTGACCCCATTGATCCCAATGACCCCATATTCCCCCCACTGACCCCATTGTCCCCCCCCACTGACCCCACATCCCCCCATTGACCCCATTGACCGCACTGACCCCATATCCCCCCATTGACCCCGTATCCCCCCATTGACCCCATTGACCCCAATGACCCCAATGACCCCCACATTGACCCCAATGTCCCCATTGACCCCCCCACTGACCCCACTGACCCCACTGTCCCCCCCAATTGACCCCACTGACCCCACTGTCCCCCCCCAATTGACCCCACTGACCCCATTGTCCCCCCCCACTGACCCCACATCCCCCCATTGACCCCATTGACCCCCACCATTGACCCCCCCAATTGACCCCAATGACCCCATTAACCCCCCCATTGACCCCAATGACCCCATTGTCCCCCCCCACTGACCCCATTGACCCCCCCAATTGACCCCATTGACCCCATTGTCCCCCCCCACTGACCCCATTGACCCCATTGACCCCAATAACCCCCCCATTGACCCCAATGACCCCATTGACCCCCCCCACTGACCCCACTGACCCCACTGTCCCCCCCCAATTGACCCCACTGACCCCATTGTCCCCCCCAATTGACCCCACTGACCCCATTGACCCCATTGACCCCCTCCATGCACCCCCCCATTGACCCCATTGACCCCATTGTCCCCCCCAATTGACCCCATTGATCCCATTGTCCCCCCCCACTGACCCCATTGACCCCAATGACCCCATATTCCCCCCAATGACCCCATATCCCCCCATTGACCCCCTCCATGCACCCCATTGACCCCCATTGACCCCATTGACCCCACTGACCCCATTGACCCCCCCAATTGACCCCATTGACCCCATTGACCCCCCCCACTGACCCCACATCCCCCCATTGACCCCACTGACCCCATATCCCCCCATTGACCCCATATCTCCTCATTGACCCCATTGACCCCCCCCATTGACCCCACTGACCCCATTGTCCCCCCCCACTGATCCCACATCCCCCCATTGACCCCATTGACCCCAATGACCCCATTGTCCCCCCCCAATTGACCCCATTGACCCCAATGACCCCATATCCCCCCCCCGTGCCATGCCATAATAATCCTGTGCCATCCCATAATAATCCCCCATCATCCTGCGCCATCCCAGAATCCCTCATCATTCTCTGCCACCCAATAATAGTCCTGCGCCACCCCATAATAATACACATCCCATCCCATGATGCCCAGCGCGCCATCCCATAATGCTCCGTTGCCATCCCATAATTCCCCATCATCCTATTCCGCCCCATAATAATCCATGCACCATCCCATGATGCCCAGCGCTCCATCCCATAATGCTCCCGTGCCACCCCATAATAACCCACGTCCCCTCCCATAATGCTCCGGTGCCATCCCATAATACTCCTGTCCCATCCCATAATGCCCAGCGCTCCATCCCATAATAATCCCCCATCACCCTGAGCCACCCCATAATAATCCACGTCCCATCCCATAATGCTCCGGTGCCATCCCATAATAACCCATGCGCCATCCCATAATGCTCTGGTGCCACCCCATAATTCCCCATCATCCTGAGCCACCCCATAATAACCCACGTCCCATCCCATAATGCTCCGGTGCCATCCCATAATAATCCATGCGCCATCCCATAATGCCCAGCGCTCCATCCCATAATAACCCTGAGCCACCCCATAATAACCCACGTCCCATCCCATAATGCTCCGGTGCCACCCCATAATTCCCCATCATCCTATTCCGCCCCATAATAATCCATGCGCCATCCCATAATTCCCAGCGCGCCATCCCATAATGCTCTGGTGCCACCCCATCATCCCCCATCATCCTATTCCACCCCATAATAACCCATGCGCCATCCCATAATGCCCAGCTCACCATCCCATAATAACCCTGAGCCACCCCATAATAACCCACGTCCCATCCCATGATGCTCTGGTGCCACCCCATAATAACCCACGTCCCATCCCATAATGCTCCGGTGCCATCCCATAATAATCCATACACCATCCCATAATGCTCCAGTGCCACCCCATAATAATCCACGTCCCATCCCATAATGCTCCTGTGCCACCCCATAATAATCCACATCCCATCCCATAATACTCCTGTGCCATCCCATAATGCCCAGCGCTCCATCCCATAATAATCCCCCATCACCCTGAGCCACCCCATAATAACCCACGTCCCATCCCATAATGCTCCGGTGCCACCCCATAATCATCCCGTGCCACCCCATAATAATCCATGCGCCATCCCATGATGCCCAGCGCTCCATCCCATAATAACCCTGAGCCACCCCATAATAACCCACGTCCCATCCCATAATGCTCCGGTGCCATCCCATAATAATCCATGCGCCATCCCATGATAATCGCCCAGCATGCTGAGCCATCCCATAATAGCTCACGTGCCACCCCATAATACTCCTGTGCCATCCCATAATAGCCCACGCTCCATCCCATAATCATCCTATTCCATCCCATAATAATCCACGTCCCATCCCATAATGCTCCTGTGCCACCCCATAATACTCCTGTCCCATCCCATAATGCCCAGTGCTCCACCCCATAATAATCCCCCATCATCCTGTGCCATCCCATAATAATCCACGTCCCATCCCATAATGCTCCGGTGCCACCCCATAATAACCCACATCCCATCCCATAATACTCCTGTGCCATCCCATAATGCCCAGCGTGCCATCCCATAATAATCCCCCATCATCCTATTCCGCCCCATAATAATCCATGTGCCACCCCATAATACCCAGCGTCCCATCCCATGATGCTCCGGTGCCACCCCATAATTCCCCATCATCCTATTCCGCCCCATAATAATCCATGCGCCATCCCATAATGCCCAGCGCTCCATCCCATAATCATCCTGAGCCACCCCATAATCCCCCATCATCCTATTCCACCCCATAATAATCCATGTGCCATCCCATAATACCCAGCGTCCCATCCCATAATGCTCCGGTGCCACCCCATAATAATCCATGCGCCATCCCATAATGCCCAGCGCTCCATCCCATAATCATCCTGAGCCACCCCATAATAACCCACGTCCCATCCCATGATGCTCCGGTGCCGTCCCGTCATCGCCCATCACGCGCCATCCCATCATGCCCAGCGCGCCACCCCATAATAGTCCCGCGCCACCCCATAACGCCGCCCTGCTGTCCCCTCACAGCGTAACTCCGCATCCCTCCGTTGGCGACCGCCGAGGTAACGCTGAGCCCACAGCGACCCCGTGTGTCACCCCAGAGCAACTGCAACCCCACCGCAGCCCCGTGTGTCACCCCGCAACTGACGCCCCATAAGTGTCGCCCCATAAGTGTCGCCCCATAACTGCCACCCCATAAGTGTCAACCCATAACTCTCGCCCCATAAGTGTCACCCCATAAGTGTCACCCCATAACTCTCACCCCATAAGTGTCGCCCCATAAGTGTCACCCCATAAGTGTCGCCCCATAACTCTCACCCCATAAGTGTCACCCCATAAGTGTCGCCTCATAACTCTCGCCCCATAAGTGTCAACCCATAAGTGTCGCCTCATAACTCTCATCCCATAACTCTCACCCCATAAGTGTCACCCCATAACTCTCACCCCATAAGTGTCAGCCCATAACTCTCACCCCATAACTCTCACCCCATAAGTGTCGCCCCATAAGTGTCGCCCTATAACTCTCACCCCATAAGTGTCGCCCCATAAGTGTCACCCCATAAGTGTCACCCCATAACTGCCACCCCATAACTGTCACCCCGTCACCCCAAATGTCACCCCATAACTGTCACCCCATAAGTGTCCCCATATCTGCCCCCTTGTGACCCCATTGTGACCCCACACCCCGTTGTGACCCCATATCTGCCCCATTGTGACCCCATTGTGACCCCACACCCCGTTGTGACCCCATATCTGCCCCATTGTGACCCCATAACCGCCTTGCTGACCCCCCGTTGTGACCCCATATCTGCCCCATTGTGACCCCATTGTGACCCCATAACCTCTTCTGACCCCATAACCGCCCCTCTGACCCCATTGTGACCCCACACCCCGTTGTGACCCCATATCTGCCCCATTGTGACCCCATAACCCCTTGTGACCCATTGTGACCCCATATCTGCCCCATTGTGACCCCATTGTGACCCCATATCTACCCCACTGTGACCCCATAACCCCTTCTGACCCCATATCTGCCCCATTGTGACCCCATAACCCCGTTGTGACCCCATAACCGCCTCTCTGACCCCATTGTGACCCCATAACCCATTGTGACCCCATATCTGCCCCACTGTGACCCCATTGTGACCCCATAACCCCGTTGTGACCCCATAACCGCCCCGCTGATCCCATTGTAACCCCACACCCCGTTGTGACCCCATATCTGCCCCACTGTGACCCCATAACCCCGTTGTGACCCCATGACCACCCTGCACCCCATTGTGACCCCAAACCCCGTTGTGACCCCATAACTGCCCCACTGGCCCTCATTGTGACCCCATATCTGCCCCATTGTGACCCTATTGTGACCCCATAACCCCATTGTGACCCCATATCCGCCCCCCTGTGACCCCAAAACCCCATTGTGACCCCATAACTGCCCTGCTAACCCCATTCTGACCCCATAACCCCGTTGTGACCCCATATCTACCCCATTGTGACCCCATTGTGACCCCATAACCCCATTGTGACCCCATAACTGCCCCATTGTGACCCCATTGTGACCCCATTACCCCTTGTGACCCCATAACCGCCCCGCTGACCCCATTGTGACCCCACACCCCGTTGTGACCCCATATCTGCCCCACTGTGACCCCATAACCCCTTCTGACCCCATATCTGCCCCCTTGTGACCCCATAACCCCCTCTGTGACCCCATTGTGACCCCACACCCCATTGTGACCCCATAACCGCCCATGACCCCATTGTGACCCCATATCTGCCCCACTGTGACCCCATTGTGACCCCATAACCCCGTTGTGACCCCATATCTGCCCCGCTGACCCCATTGTGACCCCATACCCCGTTGTGACCCCATATCTGCCCCACTGTGACCCCATTGTAACCCCATAACACCGTTGTGACCCCATAACCAGCCCACTGACCCCATTGTGACCCCATATCTGCCCCACTGTGACCCCATTGTGACCCCATAACCCCGTTGTGACCCCATATCCGCCCCATTGTGACCCCATAACCCTGTTGTGACCCCACTGCCCCACTGCACCCCATTGTGACCCCAAACCCCGTTGTGACCCCATAACCGCCCCGCTGACCCCATTGTGACCCCATAACCCCGTTGTGACCCCATATCTGCCCCATTGTGACCCCAAAACCCCATTGTGACCCCATAACCACCCCGCTGACCCCATTGTGACCCCATATCTGCCCCATTGTGACCCCATTGTGACCCCATAACCCCGTTGTGACCCCATATCTGCCCCCTTGTGACCCCAAAACCCCCCTGTTACCCCATAACCGCCCTGCTGACCCCATTGTGACCCAATAACCCCGTTGTGACCCCATATCTGCCCCACTGTAACCCCATTGTGACCCCATAACCCTATGGTGACCCCAAACCCGCCCCATTGTAACCCCATTGTGACCCCATAACCCCTGGTGACCCCATAACCGACCCTATGGCCCCAATGTGACCCCTGACCCTATTGTGACCACAGAACCGCCCCAAAATCCGCCCCCCAGTGACCCCATAACTGGCCCATTTCCGCCCCACAGGCTATGGCGAGGAGCTCCGGAAGAAGCGGAAGTGAGCCCACAGCCCCACAACCCGCTATGGGGCGGCCCTACAAGTCTATGGGGCGGCCCCACAACCCGTTACGGGGCTGCCCTACAAGTCTATGGGGCGGCCCTACAACCCGCTATGGGGCGGCCCCACAAGTCTATGGGGCGGCCCCAAATGGCCCCTGCTAATTTATTGCCAATAAAGGGAACCCCAAACACCCGCTTTGGTGGCGTCTTATTGGGGCTGCCCCACACTTATGGGGTGTCCCACACACTTATGGGTGCCCCACACTTATGGGGTCTGACCCACACTTACGGGAGCTGCCCCACACTTATGGGTCTGCCCCACACGCTTATGGGGTGCCCCATGCTTATGGGATCTGACCCACATTTGTGGGGTCTGACCCACACTTACGGGGCTGCCCCACACACTTATGGGGTGTCCCACACTTATGGGGTGCCCCACATTTGCGGGGTCTGACCCACACTTACGGGGCTGCCCCACACACTTATGGGGTGCCCCACATTTGTGGGGTCTGACCCACACTTATGGGGCTGCCCCACACATTTATGGGGTGCCCCACACTTATGGGGTCTGCCCCACGCTTATGGGGTGCCCCACACTTATGGGATCTGACCCACATTTGTGGGGTCTGACCCACACTTATGGGGACTGCCCCACGCTTATGGGGTGCCCCACACTTATGGGATCTGACCCACATTTGTGGAGTCTGACCCACACTTATGGGGCTGCCCCACACACTTATGGGGTGCCCCACACTTATGGGATCTGACCCACATTTGTGGGGTCTGACCCACACTTATGGGGCTGCATCACAGTTATGGGGTGCCCCACACACTTATGGGGTGCCCCACATTTGTGGGGTCTGACCCACACTTACGGGGCTGCCCCACACACTTATGGGGTGCCCCACACTTATGGGGTCTGACCCACACTTATGGGGTCTGCCCCACATTTGGGGTCTGCCCCACACTTATGGGGCTGCCCCACACTTATCGAGTCTGACCCACATTTATTGGGGTCTACCCCACACTTATGGGGCTGCCCCACATTTATGGGCTGCCCCACACCCGGCGGTGCCCCACACTTTGGGGCTGCATCACACTTATGGGGTGCCCCACATTTAGGGTCTACCCCACACTTATGGGGCTGCCCCACGCATATGGGCTGCCCCACACCGGCGGTGCCCCACACTTATGGGGCTGCAGCCCCCAGGGCTCAGCCCCACACACCCCGCCCCACATTTCCGGGCTCCCACCCCCCTATGGGCGGAGTTATGGGGCCGAGCCCCCCTGACTCCCCCCCCCCACCGCCCTATGGCTCCCTCTGCTGCCCTGAAGGTCAGAGGGACCCACAGCTCTGCCCCATAGCGCCGGGTTCTGCCCCATAGCGCCGGGTTCGGCCCTAAACAGGTGAGTCCTGCCCCATAACCGTGAGTCCTGCCCCATAGCTGTGCGTTCTGCCCCATAGCGGTCAGTTCTGCCCCCATAGCTGTGCGTTCTGCCCCATAGCGCCGAGTTCTGCCCCATAGCACTAGGCTCTGCCCCATAGCAGTTAGCTCTGCCCCATAGAGGTTGATTCAGCCCCATAGCAGCGGGTTCCGCCCCATAGTGGAGGGTTCGGCCCCATAGCTGTGGGTTCCGTCCCATAGAGGTGCGTTCAGCCCCATAGCTGTGAGTTCTGCCCCATAGCTGTGAGTTCTGCCCCATAGCTGTGAGTTCTGCCCCATAGCGGAGGGCTCTGCCCCATAGCTGTGGGGTCTCGGGGGGGGTTGGGGACGTGGAGGTTTTGGGGCGGACTTTGGACCCCCGCTGCTGGGGGGGGGTGGGGCTGGGGGGGTGGGGCTGATGTGGGGCTGAGGTGGGGCTGAGGTGGGGAAGATGTGGGGAAGATGTGGGGCTGATATGGGGCTGATGTGGGGCTGATATGGGGAAGATGTGGGGAAGATGTGGGGCTGATGTGGGGAAGATGTGGGGCTGATATGGGGAAGATGTGGGGAAGATGTGGGGCTGATATGGGGCAGATGTGGGGCTGATGTGGGGAAGATGTGGGGAAGATGAGGGGCTGATGTGGGGCAGATGTGGGGCTGATGTGGGGCTGATGTGGGGCAGATGTGGGGCTGATGTGGGGCTGATGTGGGGCTGAGGTGTGGCAGATGTGGGGAAGATGTGGGGCTGAGGTGGGGCTGATGTGGGGCTGATGTGGGGCAGATGTGGGGAAGATGTGGGGCTGATGTGGGGCCGATGTGAGGCAGATGTGGGGCAGCTACGGGGCTGATATGGGGCTGAGGGGGGTGGGGCTGAGGTGGGGCTGATGTGGGGAAGATGTGGGGCTGATATGGGGCAGATGTGGGGCTGATATGGGGCTGAGGTGGGGCAGATGTGGGGAAGATGTGGGGCTGATGTGGGGCTGAGGTGGGGCAGATGTGGGAAGATGTGGGGCTGATGTGGGGCTGAGGTGGGGAAGATGTGGGGCTGATATGGGGCAGATGTGGGGCTGATATGGGGAAGATGTGGGGAAGATGAGGGGCTGATGTGGGGCTGATGTGGGGCTGATGTGGGGATGATGTGGGGCTGATATGGGGCAGATGTGGGGCTGATGTGGGGCTGATGTGGGGCAGATGTGGGGCTGATGTGGGGAAGATGTGGGGAAGATGTGGGGCTGATGTGGGGCCGATGTGAGGCAGATGTGGGGCAGCTACGGGGCTGATATGGGGCTGGGGGGGGTGGGGCTGAGGTGGGGCTGATGTGGGGCTGAGGTGGGGCTGATATGGGGCAGATGTGGGGCTGATGTGGGGCTGAGGTGGGGCAGATGTGGGGAAGATGTGGGGCTGATGTGGGGCTGAGGTGGGGCAGATGTGGGGAAGATGTGGGGCTGATGTGGGGCTGAGGTGGGGAAGATGTGGGGCTGATATGGGGAAGATGTGGGGCTGATATGGGGAAGATGTGGGGAAGATGAGGGGCTGATGTGGGGCTGATGTGGGGAAGATGTGGGGCTGATATGGGGCAGATGTGGGGCTGATGTGGGGCTGATGTGGGGCTGATGTGGGCTGATGTGGGGCTGATGTGGGGAAGATGTGGGGAAGATGTGGGGCTGATGTGGGGCCGATGTGAGGCAGATGTGGGGCAGCTACGGGGCTGATATGGGGCTGGGGGGGTGGGGCTGAGGTGGGGCTGATGTGGGGAAGATGTGGGGCTGATATGGGGCAGATGTGGGGCTGATGTGGGGCTGAGGTGGGGCAGATGTGGGGAAGATGTGGGGCTGATGTGGGGCTGAGGTGGGGAAGATGTGGGGCTGATATGGGGAAGATGTGGGGCTGCTATGGGGCAGATGTGGGGCCAATGTGGGGCTGATGCGGGGCAGATGTGGGGCTGATATGGGGCTGATGTGGGGCCGATGTGAGGCAGATGTGGGGCAGATGTGGGGAAGATGTGGGGAAGATGTGGGGCTGAGGTGGGGAAGATGTGGGGCAGATGTGGGGCAGCTACGGGGCTGATATGGGGCTGGGGGGGGTGAGGCTGATGTGGAGCAGATGTGGGGCTGATATGGGGCAGATGTGGGGCTGATGTGGGGCTGATGTGGGGCTGAGGTGGGGCTGATGTGGGGCAGATGTGGGGCAGCTACGGGGCTGATATGGGGCTGATGTGGGGCCGATGTGGGGCTGATGTGGGGCAGATGTGGGGAAGATGTGGGGCTGAGGTGGGGCTGATGTGGGGAAGGTGTGGGGCTGATGTGGGGCTGATATGGGGCAGATGTGGGGCTGATGTGGGGAAGATGTGGGGTTGATATGGGGCAGATGTGGGGCTGAGCTGGGGCTGATGTGGGGCTGATGTGGGGCAGATGTGGGGCAGCTACAGGGCTCAAATGGGGCTGATGTGAGGCTGATGAGGGGCCGATATGGGGCAGATGTGGGGCTGATATAGGGCAGCTGCAGGGTAGGTATGGGGCTGATATGGGGCAGATGTGGGGCTGATGATGGGCAGCTATGGGGCAGATGTGGGGCTGATGCGGGACAGCTATGGGGCAGATGTTGGGTAGGTGTGGGGCTGATATGGGGCTGATGTGGGGCAGATGTGGGGCTGATATAGGGCAGCTATGGGGCAGATGTGGGGTCACTATGGGGCTTCTATGGGGCAGATGGGGCTGATATGGGGCAGATGTGGAGCAGATGTGGGGCTGATATAGGGCAGCTATGGGGTGGCTATGGGGCAGCTATGAGGCAGCTAGGGGGCTGATGTGGGGCTGATATAGGGCAGCTGTGGGGCAGCTATGGGGCAGATGTGGGGCAGATGTGGGGCAGATGTGGGGCAGCTATGGGGCTGATATAGGGCAGCTGTGGGGCAGCTATGGGGCAGATATAGGGCAGATGTGGGGCAGATATAGGGCAGATGTGGGGCAGATATGGGGCTGATATGGGGCTGATGTGGGGCAGCTATGGGGCTGATATGGGCTGATGTGGGGCAGATGGGGGGCCAGGATCCATGGATGTATGGGGCGGGATTGGGGCCAGGACCCCCAGATTTATGGGTCAGGACCCATAGACTATGGGGCGGGATTGGAGTCAGGACCCCCAGATCTATGGGGCTGAAACCAACAGCACCACCATCACCACGAGCAGCACCACCAACATGGCCGACGTCACCAAGATGGCCGACGCCGCCAAGACTGACACCACCAACATGGCCGACACCAACATGGCCGACGTCACCAAAACTGACACCACCAACATGGCTGACGTCATCAACATGGCTGACACTACCAAGATGGCCGACGCCGCCAAGACTGACACCATCAACATGGCTGACCTCACCATGACCGACACTGCAAAGACCAACATGGCCGACCTCACCAACATGGCCGACGCCACCAAGACTGACACCACCAACATGGCTGACACCAACATGGCCGACGTCACCAAAACTGACACCATCAACATGGCCGACCTCACCAACATGGCCGACACCGCCAAGACTGACACCACCAACATGGCTGACTTCACCAACATGGCTGACGTCACCAAGACCACCAACATGGCTGACCTCACCAACATGGCTGATGTCACCAAGACTGACACCACCAACATGGCTGACTTCACCAACATGGCCGACGTCACCAAGACCACCAACATGGCTGACCTCACCAACATGGCCGACACTGCCAAGACTGACATCACCAACATGGCTGACATCACCAACATGGCCGACGTCACCAAGACCACCAACATGGCTGACCTCACCAACATGGCCGACCTCACCAAGCCCACCGCCAAGGCTGACACCGCCAAGGCTGACATCATCAACATGGCTGACACCAACATGGCCGACACTACCAAGACTGACACCACCAACACGGCTGACGTCATCAACATGGCTGACACTTCCAAGGCCGACACTACCAACAGGGCCGACACCAACATGAACCCCGCCATGATGAACCCTGCCGCCATGATGAACCCCGCCATGATGAATCCCGCCATGATGAACCCCTCCGCCATGATGAATCCCGCCATGATGAAACCCGCCTCCATGATGAATCCCGCCATGATGAACCCCTCCGCCATGATGAACTCCTCCGCCATGATGAATCCCGCCATGATGAAACCCACCTCCATGATGAATCCTGCCATGATGAGCTCCTCCGCCATGATGAAACCCACCGCCATGATGAACCCCGCCACCATGATGAATCCCGCCATGATGAATCCCACCACCACCACCCACCCCACCATGATGAACCCCACCATGACCCCCAACCCCTCCGCCATGATGAATCCCACCACCACCACCAACTCCACCACCACCACCAGCCCCACCACCACCAACCCCACCGCCATGATGAACCCCGCCATGATGAACCCCTCCGCCATGTTGAATCCCACCCCCACCATGAACCCCACCATGATGAACCCCACCATGACCCCCAACCCCTCCGCCATGATGAACCCCACCACCACCACCAACCCCACCACCACTACCAACCCCTCCGCCATGATGAACCCCACCACCACCACCAGCCCCACCATGACCACCAACCCCACCGCCATGATGAACCCCACCCCCGCCATCACCCCCACCATGATGAACCCCACCGCCATGATGAATCCCACCACCACCACCACCAACCCCACCCCCACCATGAACCCCAACCCCACCATGAACCCCGCCACCCCTCCCCCTCTGTCCTCCCTGCTGCCCCCTCCCCACCTGCACACCCTGGCCCGCCATTGGCTGCAGGAAGATTGCCCGGGCCTCGACCCCGCCGCCCTACTGGTTGGTTTGAGCCCACGCCTCGCCCGCATCGTCTGCAAATCCCAGGGGCTTCTGGCCGGCCTGCCCTTCGTCGACGCCGTTTGGGCAGAGTTGGGTTGTCGGTCGAGTTGGAAAGTTCCGGAAGGAAGTCACGTGACCCCCGGGACGGTGGTGGCGGAAATTTGGGGGTCGGCTGCTCGGATCCTGCAGGGGGAGCGGGTGGTGCTGGAGGTGTTGGGGAGGTGCAGCGGGACGGCGACGGCGGCCCGGAGGGCAGTGGAGGTGGGGAGGGGGATGGGGTGGGGCGGGGTGGTGGGCGGGACCAGGAAGACCACGCCCGGCTTCCGATTGGTGGAGAAATACGGGCTGTGGGTGGGAGGAGCCGACCCCCACCGTTACGACCTCGGGGGATGCTGATGGTGAAGGACACCCACAGGGATGCAGCGGGGGTCCCGATGACGGAGGTAAGCATGGAGATTCCGGGGGGGAGGGGCACTTCCGGTGGGGGAGGGGGGACTTCCGGTGGGGGAGGGGCAATTACGGGGGAGAGGGGGCAATTACGGAGTGAGGAGGGGTAATAATGGAGGGGGGAGGGGCGCTTCCGGTGGGAGAGGGGGCACTTCCGGTGGGGGAGGGGGCACTTCCGGTGGGGGAGGGGCAATTACGGGGGAGGGGGGCAATTACAGAGTGAGGAGGGGTAATAACGGAGGGGGGATGGGCGCTTCCGGTGGGGGAGGGGGCACTTCCGGTGGGGGAGGGGGCACTTCCGGTGGGGGAGGGGCAGTTACGGGGGAGGGGGGGCAATTACAGAGTGAGGAGGGGTAATAACGGAGGGGGGAGAGGTGCTTCCGGTGAGGGAGGGGGCACTTCCGGGGAGGAGGGGCAATTACGGGGGGGGGAAAATACGGAGTGAGGAGGGGTAATAATGGAGGGGGGAGGGGTAATAACGGAGGGAGAGGGGGCACTTCCGGTGGGGAGGGGGCACTTCCGGTGAGGGAAGGGCACTTCCGGGGAGGAGGGGCAATTACGGGGGGGGGAGAAATTACGGAGTGAGGAGGGTAATAACAGAGGGGGGAGAGGTGCTTCCGGAGGGAGAGGGGGCACTTCCGGTGGGAGAGGGGGCACATCCGCTGGGGGGGGGGGCACTTCCGGTGGGGGAGGGGGCACTTCCGGTGAGGGAGGGGCACTTCCGGGGAGGAGGGGCAATTACGGGGGGGGGGGGGGAAATTACGGAGTGAGGAGGGGTAAAAACAGAGGGGGAGAGGTGCTTCCGGAGGGAGAGGGGGCACTTCCGGTGGGAGAGGGGCACTTCCGGTGAGGGAGGGGCACTTCCGGGGAGGAGGGGCAATTACGGGGGAGGGGGGGAAATTAAGGAGTGAGGAGGGGTAATAACGGAGGGGGGAGAGGTGCTTCCGGAGGGAGAGGGGGCACTTCCGGTGGGGGAGGGGGCACTTCCGGTGGGGGAGGGGCACTTCCGGAGTGGACAATATCGGGGGTGGGGTGGGAGAGGCAATTGCAACCCCTGTGACCCCACAACCCCGGAGTCCATAAATCCATGTGACCCCACAACCCCCGTGACCCCACAACCCCCGACCCCACAACCCATGTGACCCCACAACCCCTGTGACCCCACAACCCCGTGACCCCACAACCCACATGACCCCACAACCCCCGACCCCACACCCCCCGTGACCCCACAACCCACGTGACCCCACAACCCACGTGACCCCACAACCCCCCCCGACCCCACAACCCACATGACCCCACAACCCCCCCGACCCCACAACCCCCAACCCCATAAATCCATGTGACCCCACAACCCCCGTGACCCCACAACCCCCGACCCCACAACCCATGTGACCCCACAACCCCTGTGACCCCACAACCCCGTGACCCCACAACCCACATGACCCCACAACCCCCGACCCCACACCCCCCGTGACCCCACAACCCACGTGACCCCACAACCCACGTGACCCCACAACCCCCCCCGACCCCACAACCCACATGACCCCACAACCCCCCCGACCCCACAACCCCCAACCCCATAAATCCATGTGACCCCACAACCCCCGTGACCCCATAAATCCATGTGACCCCACAACCCACGTGACCCCACAACCCACGTGACCCCACAACCCCCCCCGACCCCACAACCCACATGACCCCACAACCCACATGACCCCACAACCCCCTGACCCCACAACCCCCCCGACCCCACAACCCCCAACCCCATAAATCCATGTGACCCCACAACCCCCGTGACCCCACAACCCACGTGACCCCACAACCCACGTGACCCCACAACCCCGTGACCCCACAACCCCCCAACCCCACAACCCCCGTGACCCCACAACCCACGTGACCCCACAACCCCGTGACCCCACAACCCCCCAACCCCACAACCCCCGTGACCCCACAACCCACGTGACCCCGCAACCCACGTGACCCCACAACCCCACAACCCCAAAACCCCTGACCCCACATCCCCCGTGACCCCACAACCCACGTGACCCCGCAACCCCCCGACCCCACAACCCCACAACCCCAGACCCCATAAATCCATGTGACCCCACAACCCACGTGACCCCGCAACCCACGTGACCCCACAACCCCCGACCCCACACCCCACAACCCACGTGACCCCACAACCCACGTGACCCCACAACCCCCCCCGACCCCACAACCCCCGTGACCCCACAACCCCCGACCCCACAACCCCCCGACCCCACAACCCCACAACCCCAGACCCCATAAATCCATGTGACCCCACAACCCACGTGACCCCACAACCCCCCCCGACCCCACACCCCCGTGACCCCACAACCCACGTGACCCCACAACCCCCGTGACCCCACAACCCCCCGACCCCACAAGCCCCAACCCCATAAATCCATGTGACCCCACACCCCCGTGACCCCACAACCCACGTGACCCCACACCCCCCCGTGACCCCACAACCCACGTGATCCCGCAACCCACGTGACCCCACAACCCCCCGACCCCACAACCCCACAACCCCAGACCCCATAAATCCATGTGACCCCACAACCCACGTGACCCCACACACCCCCCGACCCCACGACCCCCGACCCCATAAATCCATGTGACCCCACACCCCCTGTGACCCTACAACCCACGTGACCCCACAACCCACGTGACCCCACAACCCACGTGACCCCACACCCCCCCGTGACCCCGCAACCCACGTGACCCCACAACCCACGTGACCCCACAACCCGGTCTCCCCCAGCTGATCTCCGCCGCCCGCCGCGCCGCGGGTTTCAGCCGCCGCGTAGAGGCGGAGTGCGGAACTGCAGCCGAGGCGCTGGAAGCGGCGCTGAGCGGAGCCGACATCGTCCTGCTGGATAACATGGAGCCGCAGGTACCGGCCCCATAACCGGCCCCATAACCGGCCCCATAACCGGCCCCATAACCGGCACCATAGCTGACCCCATAGCTGACCCCTTAACCGGCCCCATAGCCAACCCCATAGCTGACCCCATAACCGGCCCCATAGCCAACCCCATAACTGACCCCATAACCGGCCCCATAACCGGCCCCATAGCTGACCCCATAACCGGCCCCATAACCGGCCCCATAGCTGACCCCATAACCGGCCCCATAACCGGCCCCATAACCGGCCCCATATCTGACCCCATAGCTGACCCCTTAACCGGCCCCATAACTGACCCCTTAACCGGCCCCATAACCGGCCCCATAGCTGACCCCATAACCAGCCCCATAACCGGCCCCATAGCTGACCCCATAAGTGACCCCATAGCTGACCCCATAACCGGCCCCATAACCGGCCCCATATCTGACCCCATAGCTGACCCCTTAACCGGCCCCATAACTGACCCCTTAACCGGCCCCATAACCGGCCCCATAGCTGACCCCATAACCAGCCCCATAACCGGCCCCATAGCTGACCCCATAAGTGACCCCATAGCTGACCCCATAACCGGCCCCATAACCGGCCCCATATCTGACCCCATAGCTGACCCCTTAACCGGCCCCATAACTGACCCCTTAACCGGCCCCATAACCGGCCCCATAGCTGACCCCATAACCAGCCCCATAACCGGCCCCATAGCTGACCCCATAAGTGACCCCATAACCAGCCCCATAACCGGCCCCATAGCTGACCCCATAAGTGACCCCATAACCAGCTCCATAACCGGCCCATTACCCGGCTCCATAACCGGCCCCATAACTGACCCCATAACTGACCCCCCTTCCCTATGGGGCTGCCCCCTAAGTGTGGGGTTTCCCGCAGGCGCTGCAGGCGGCGGCGGCGGCTCTGAAGGCCCGGCATCCCGGGGTTCTGGTTGAGGCCAGCGGTGGAATCACGGAGGCGGCGCTGCCCCTCTTTATAGGGCCGCACGTCGACGTCGTCTCTATGGGGTCGCTGACCCACAGCGCCCACCCCATTGATTTCACCCTCCGAGTTGTGCGGGGGGAACGCGGTGGGGATTAAAGGTTCCCAAAAAAAGGGGCATTGGGGTCAACTCTGGGGCCGCGGGATCCCAAAAAGGGGCATTGGGGTCGTCCTATGGAGATGGAATCCCAAAAAGGGGCATTGGGGTCAACTCGGGGCTGTGGGACCCCAAAAAGGAACATTGGGGTCAACTCGGGGCTGCGGGATCCCAAAAAGGGGCATTGGGGTCGTCCTATGGAAATGGGATCCCAACATCATTCTATGGGGTCAACCCAACCCCATCCTATGGCAATGGGATCCCAAAAAGGGATATTGGGGTCAACTCGGGGCTGTGGGATCCCAAAAAGGGACATTGGGGTCGTCCTATTGAAATGGGACCCCAAAAAGGGACATTGGGGTCAACTCGGCGCTCTGGGACCCCAAAAAGGGGCATTGGGGTCGTCCTATGGAAATGGGACCCCAAAAAGGGGCATTGGGGTCAACTCGGGGCTGTAGGACCCCAAAAAGGGACATTGGGGTCGTCCCATGGAAATGGGATCCCAAAAAGGGACATTGGGGTCGTCCCATGGAAATGGGACCCCAAAAAGGGGCATTGGGGTCAACTCGGGGCTCAGGGACCCCAAAAGGGGCATTGGGGTCGTCCTATGGAAATGGGCCCCAAAACCATTCTATGGGGTCAACCCAACCCCATCCTATGGCAATGGGATCCCAAAAAGGGGCATTGGGGTCGTCCTATGGAAATGGGACCCCGAAATGGGACCCCAAAAAGGGACATTGGGGTCAACTCGGGGCTGCGGGATCCCAAAAAGGGACATTGGGGTCGCCCCATGGAAATGGGACCCCAAAAAGGGACATTGGGGTCGTCCTAAGGAAATGGGACCCCAAAAAGGGGCATTGGGGTCGTCCTATGGAAATGAGACCCCAAAATCATTCTATGGGGTCAACCCAACCCCATCCTATGGCAATGGGATCCCATAAAGGGGCATTGGGGTCGTCCTACGGAAATGGGATCCCAAAAAGGGACATTGGGGTCAACTCGGGGCTCAGGGACCCCAAAAAGGGGCATTGGGGTCGTCCTATGGAAATGGGACCCCAAAATCATTCTATGGGGTCAACCCAACCCCATCCTATGGAAATGGGACCCCAAAAAAGGGCATTGGGGTCGTCCTATGGAATGGGATCCCAAAAAGGGGCATTGGGGTCGTCCTATGGAAATGGGACCCCAAAATCATTCTATGGGGTCAACCCAACCCCATCCTATGGCAATGGGACCCCAAAAAGGGGCATTGGGGTCGTCCTATGGAAATGGGATCCCAAAAAGGGGCATTGGGGTCGTCCTATGGAGATGGGACCCCAAAAAGGGGCATTGGGGTCGTCCTATGGAAATGGGATCCCAAAAAGGGGCATAGGGGTCGTCCTATGAAGATGGGACCCAAAAAGGGACATTAGGGTCGTCCTATGGAAATGGGACCCCAAAAAGGGGCATTGGGGTCAACTCGGGGCTGTGGGATCCCAAAAAGGGGCATGGGCGTCGTCCTATGGAAATGGGACCCCAAAAGGGGCATTGGGGTCAACTCGGGGCACTGGGATCCCAAAAAGGGACATTGGGGTCGTCCAATGGAAATGGGACCCCAAAAAGGGCATTGGGGTCAACTCGGGGCTGTAGGACCCCAAAAAGGGACATTGGGGTCGTCCTATGGAAATGGGACCCCAAAAAGGGACATTGGGGTCGTCCTATGGAAATGGGATCCCAAAATCATCATATGGGGTCAACCCAACCCCATCCTATGGAAATGGGACCCCAAAAAGGGACATTGGGGTCGTCCTATGGAGATGGGATCCCAAAAAGGGGCATTGGGGTCAACTCGGTGCTCTGGGACCCCAAAAAGGGACATTGGGGTCGTCCTATGGAAATGGGACCCCAAAAAGGGACATTGGGGTCAACTCGGGGCTGTAGGACCCCAAAAAGGGACATTGGGGTCAACTCGGGGCTGTGGGAACCCCAAAAGGGGCATTGGGTCGTCCTATGGAAATGAGACCCCAAAATCATTCTATGGGGTCAACCCAACCCCACTATCCCATTGAACCCCCCCAGAACCCCATAAGACCCCCATGGAGCCCCATGGAACCCC
This sequence comes from Meleagris gallopavo, assembly GCF_905368555.1. NCBI lineage: Eukaryota > Metazoa > Chordata > Aves > Galliformes > Phasianidae > Meleagris > Meleagris gallopavo. The sequence goes on from NW_028147017.1 coordinate 51,108, forward strand.
ATAAGACCCCATAAACCCCCCCAAACCCCATAAGACCCCCAAGACCCCAAGACCCCATAAGACCCCCCAGAACCCCATAAGACCCCATAAGACCCCATAAGACCCCCCCAACCCCATGGAACCCCATAGGACCCCATAAGACCCCATAAGACCCCCCAGAACCCCATAAGACCCCACAAGACCCCCAGAGCCCCACAAGACCCCACAAGACCCCACAAGACCCCCCAAGACCATATAAGACCCCATAAGACCCCATAAACCCCCCACCCCATAAGACCCCATAAGACGCCCATAAACCCCCCCACCCCATAAGACCCCATAAGACCCCATAAGACCCCATAAACCCCCCACACCCATAAGACCCCATAAGACCCCATAAGACCCATAAACCCCCCCACCCCATAAGACCCCATAAGACCCCATAAGACCCCATAAACCCACCCCAAACCCCATAAGACCCCATAAAGACCCCATAAGACCCATAAACCCCCAAACCCATAACCCATAAGACCCCATAACCCCCCACCCCATAAACCCCATAAGACCCCATAAACCCCCATAAGACCCCATAAGACCCCATAACCCCACCCCATAAACCCCCACCCATAAGACCCCATAAGACCCCATAAACCCCCCACCCCATAAGACCCCATAAGACCCCATAAGACCCCATAAACCCCCCCACCCCATAAGACCCCATAAGACCCCATAACCCCATAAACCCCCTAAACCCCATAAGACCCCATAAGACCCCATAAACCCCCCACCCCATAAGACCCATAAGACCCCATAAACCCCCCACCCCATAAGACCCCATAAACCCCATAAACCCCCCACCCCATAAGACCCCATAAGACCCCATAAACCCCCCCACCCCATAAGACCCCATAAGACCCCATAAGACCCCCCAGAACCCCATAAGACCCCATAAGACCCCATAAACCCCCCAGCACCCCATAAACCCCCCCACCCCATAAAGCCCCCACCCCATAAGACCCCATAAGACCCCATAAGACCCCATGAACCCCCCCACCCCATAAGACCCCATAAGACCCCATAAGACCCCCCCAGAACCCCATGGAACCCCATAGGACCCCATAAGACCCCATAAGACCCCCCAGAACCCCATAAGACCCCATAAGACCCCATAAGACCCCATAAGACCCCCCAGAACCCCATGGAACCCCATAAGAACCCATAAGACCCCATAAGACCCCCAGAACCCCATAAGACCCACAGAGCCCCACAAGACCCCCATGGAACCCCATAAGACCCCATAAGACCCCATAAACCCCCCCACCCCATAAGACCCCATAAGACCCCATAAGACCCCATAAACCCCCCACCCCATAAGACCCCATAAGACCCCATAAACCCCCCCACCCCATAAGACCCCATAAGACCCCATAAACCCCCCCACCCCATAAGACCCCATAAGACCCCATAAACCCCATAAACCCCCCACCCCAAATAAATCCGAGATCTGGAAACAGCGCTGCTTTATTGGGACAATCGCGAGGGTCCCTTTATGGGATCCCAGCCCGGGCTGCCGGTACGGGGTCACCTTATGGGGTCACCTTATGGGGTCACCTTATGGGGTCACCTTATGGGGTCCCGTTGTTATGGGGTCCCGGTATGGGGTCCCGTTATGGGGTCCCGTTGTTATGGGGTCCCGGTGTTATGGGGTCCCATTATGGGGTCCCGTTGTTATGGGGTGCCGTTATGGGGTCCCGCTGTTATGGGGTCCCTCAGTTATGGGGTCCCGTTATGGGGTCCCATTATGGGGTCCCGTTGTTATGGGGTGCCGTTATGGGGTCCCGTTATGGGGTCCCGCTGTTATGGGGTCCCGTTATGGCGTCCCGTTGTTGTGGGGTCCCATTATGGGGTCCCGTTATGGGGTCCGGTTGTTATGGGGTCCCTCAGTTCTGGGGTTCCGTTGTTATGGGGTCCCATTATGGGGTCCCGGTGTTATGGGGTCCCATTATGGGGTCCCGTTGTTGTGGGGTCCCTCAGTTATGGAGTCCCGTTGTTATGGGGTCCCATTATGGGGTCCCGGTGTTGTGGGGTCCCGTTGTTCTGGAGTCCCGTTGTTATGGGGTCCCCTTATGGGGTCCCTCAGTTCTGGGGTCCCGGTGTTATGGGGTCCCGTTGTTATGGGGTCCCGTTATCGGGTCCCTTATGGGGTCCCTCAGTTCTGGGGTCCCGCTGTTATGGGGTCCCGTTGTTATGGGGTCCCGCAGTTATGGGGTCCCGGTGTTATGGGGTCCCGGTGTTATGGGGTCCCGTTGTTGTGGGGTCCCATTATGGGGTCCCTCTGTTCTGGGGTCCCGCTGTTATGGGGTCCCGTTATGGGGTCCCGCTGTTATGGGGTCCCGTTGTTATGATGTCCTGTTATGGGGTCCCGTTGTTATGGGGTCCCGGTGTTGTGGGGTCCCGTTGTTATGGGGTCCCATTATGGGGTCCCGTTGTTGTGGGGTCCCGTTGTTGTGGGGTCCCGTTGTTGTAGGGTCCCTCAGTTCTGGGGTCCCGTTGTTGTGGGGTCCCGTTGTTGTAGGGTCCCTCAGTTCTGGGGTCCCGTTGTTGTGGGGTCCCATTATGGGGTCCCGGTGTTGTGGGGTCCCGTTGTTATGGGGTCCCATTATGGGGTCCCGTTGTTATGGGGTCCCATTATGGGGTCCCGTTGTTCTGGAGTCCCGTTGTTATGATGTCCTGTTCTGGGGTCCCGGTGTTGTGGGGTCCCATTATGGGGTCCCGTTGTTGTGGGGTCCCGTTGTTATGGGGTCCCGGTGTTGTGGGGTCCCTCAGTTCTGGGGTCCCGGTGTTGTGGGGTCCCCTTATGGGGTCCTGGTGTTATGGGGTCCCGTTGTTGTGGGGTCCCCTTATGGGGTCCTGGTGTTATGGGGTCCCGTTGTTGTGGGGTCCCGTTGTTCTGGAGTCCCGTTGTTATGGGGTCCCCTTATGGGGTCCCTCAGTTCTGGGGTCCCGTTGTTGTGGGGTCCCATTATGGGGTCCCGGTGTTGTGGGGTCCCGTTGTTATGGGGTCCCATTATGGGGTCCCGTTGTTATGGGGTCCCGTTGTTCTGGAGTCCCGTTGTTATGATGTCCTGTTCTGGGGTCCCGTTGTTATGGGGTCCCATTATGGGGTCCCGTTATGGGGTCCCGCTGTTATGGGGTCCCTCAGTTATGGGGTCCCGTTATGGGGTCCCGTTATGGGGTCCCGTTGTTATGGGGTCCCGTTATGGGGTCCCGGTGTTATGGGGTCCCGTTGTTGTGGGGTCCCATTATGGGGTCCCTCAGTTATGGGGTCCCGTTGTTATGGGGTCCCTCTGTTATGATGTCCTGTTGTTATGGGGTCCCGTTGTTATGGGGTCCCGTTATGGGGTCCCGTTGTTGTGGGGTCTCGTTGTTATGGGGTCCCGTTATGGGGTCCCGTTGTTGTGGGGTCCCGCAGTTATGGGGTCCCGTTATGGGGTCCCGTTGTTATGGGGTCCCGTTGTTATGGGGTCCCGTTATGGGGTCCGGTTATTATGGGGTCCCGTTGTTGTGGGGTCCCGGTGTTGTGGGGTCCCGCAGTTATGGGGTCCCGGTGTTATGGGGTCCCATTATGGGGTCCCGGTGTTGTGGGGTCCCGTTGTTCTGGAGTCCCGGTGTTATGGGGTCCCGGTGTTGTGGGGTCCCTCAGTTCTGGGGTCCCGTTGTTGTGGGGTCCCGTTGTTGTGGGGTCCCGTTGTTATGGGGTCCCGGTGTTGTGGGGTCCCGTTGTTATGGGGTCCCGCAGTTATGGGGTCCTGGTGTTATGGGGTCCCTCAGTTATGGGGTCCCGTTGTTCTGGGGTCCCATTATGGGGTCCCGTTGTTATGGGGTCCCTTTATGGGGTCTGTCAGTTCTGGAGTCCCGTTGTTGTAGGGTCCCTCAGTTCTGGGGTCCCGGTGGTGTGGGGTCCCATTATGGGGTCCCTGTGTTGTGGGGTTCCTCAGTTATGGGGTCCCGGTGTTGTTGGGTCCCGGAGTTCTGGGGTCCCGGTGTTGTGGGGTCCCGTTGTTGTGGGGTCCCGCAGTTATGGGGTTCCGGTGTTCTGGGGTCCCTCAGTTATGGGGTCCCGTTGTTGTGGGGTCCCGTTGTTGTGGGGTCCCGTTGTTATGGGGTCCGGGTTTGGGGTCCCGTTGTTATGGGGTCCGATTATGGGGTCCTGGTGTTGGGGGGTCCGGGTGTTATGGGGTCCCGCAGTTATGGGGTCCGGTGTTATGGGGTCCCGCGGTTTGGGGTCACTCCCCCTTTTTGTCCTCGCCGTGGGTGATGACGTAGGGAGTTGTATTTGGGGCCATTTGGGGACGGGATGTTATGGGGGTTGAGTTGGGGGGATTTGGGGGGGATTTGGGGGGGATTTGGGGTCTGGGGGGTTTGGGGATTGATGGGGGGGATTTGGGGTTGTATTGGGGAGGTTTGGGGGAGATATGGGGGGATGGTTGGGGGATTTGGGGGGATTGGGTTGGGGGATTTGGGGGGATTTGGGGCCGGTTTGGGGGTTTGGGGGGATTTGGGGGGGATTTGGGGGGTTTGGGGAGATTTGGGGGAGATTTGGGGGAGATTTGGGGGGATTTGGGGGGGATTTGGGGTTGTATGGGGAGTTTGGGGGCATTTGGGGGGTTTGGGGGGGTTTGGGGGGGATTTGGGGGATTTGGGGTCTATGGGGTTGTATGGGGAGGATTTGGGGGAGATTTGGGGTCCTTGGGGTTTATGGAGATTTGGGGGCATTTGGGGGGGATTTGGGGGGATTTGGGGTCTATGGGTCGTTGGGAGATTTGGTATGGGGTCATATGGGATTGGGGGGATTTGGGGGATTTGGTCGGGAGAGATTGGGATTTGGGGATTTGGGGGAGGTTTGGGGAATTTGGGGTCATGGTCGTATGGGGAGGTTTGGGGTCTATGGGGTTGTATGGGGGAGATTTGGGGGGATTTGGGGGTTTGGGGGGGATTTGGGGGGATTTGGGGGGATTTGGGGGGATTTGGGGTCTATGGGGTTGTATTGGGGGATGGATTTGGGGGGAATTTGGGGTCCTATGGGGTTGTATGGGGGAGATTTGGGGGATTTGGGGGGGATTTGGGGGGGATTTGGGGTCTATGGGGTCGTATGGGGGAGATTTGGGGGTCTATGGGGTCTATGGGGGGATTTGGGGGGGATTTGGGGGGATTTGGGTCTATGGGGTTGTATGGGGAGATTTGGGGGGAGATTTGGGTCTATGGGGTTTTGGGGGATGGTATTTGGGGGGATATTGGGGGGTGCTATATGGGTCGTATGGGGGAGGATTTGGGGTCTATGGGGTTGTATGGGGGAGTTTGGGGGGGATTTGGGGGGGATTTGGGGTCTATGGGAGAATTTGGGGGATTTGGGGGGGATTTGGGGGAGGTTTGGGGGATTTGGGGGTCTATAGGGTCGTATGGGGGAGGTTTGGGGTCTATGGGTTTATGGGGGATTTGGGGGGATTTGGGGGGTTTTGGGGTCTATGGAGTTGTTGGGGGATTTGGGGTTTGGGATTTGGGGTCTATGGGGGTTGGTCTATGGTTGTATGGGGAGATTTGGGGGAGATTTGGGGTCTATGGGGTCGTATGGGGGAGATTTTGGGGGGATTTGGGGGAGATTTAGGGTCTATGGGGGAGATGATTGGGGAGATTTGGGGTCCTATGGGGTCTATGGGGAGAGATCTAGGGGGATTTGGGGGAGATTTGGGGGGATTTGGGGTCTATGGGGTCTATGGGGAAGATTTGGGGTCTATGGGGTCATATGGGGAGATTTGGGGGAGATTTTGGGGTCTATGGGGTTGTATGGGGGGGATTTGGGGGGGATTTGGGGGGATTTGGGGTCTATGGGGTCGTATGGGGGAGATTTGGGGGAGATTTTGGGGTCTCTGGGTTGTACGGGGATTTGGGGTCGTATGGGGGAGATTTGGGGAGATTTGGGGGGATTCCTATGGGATTCCTATGGGGTTCCTATGGGGTTCTTATGGGGTTTCCATGGGGTTCCTATGGGATTCCTATGGGATTCTTATGGGGTTTCCATGGGGTTCCTATGGGATTCCTATGGGATTCTTATGGGGTCCCTATGGGGTCCCTATGGAGTTCCTATGGGGTTTCCATGGGATTCTTATGGGATTCTGATGGGGTTCCTATGGGATTCCTATGGGGTTCCTATGGGGTTTCCATGGGATTCTTATGGGGTTTCCATGGGGTTCCTATGGGATTCCTATGGGGTTCTTATGGGATTCTGATGGGGTCCCTGTGGGGTCCCTATGGGGTTTCCATGGGGTTCCTATGGGATTCCTATGGGTTTCCATGGGATTCCTATGGGGTTCTTATGGGATTCTTATGGGATTCTCATGGGGTCCCTCTGGGGTCCCTATGGGGTTTCCATGGGGTTTCCATGGGGTTCCTATGGGATTCCTATGGGGTTCCTATGGGATTCTTATGGGGTCCCTCTGGAGTCCCTATGGGGTTTCCATGGGGTTCCTATGGGGTTCTTATGGGGTCCCTATGGAGTCCCTATGGGGTTTCCATGGGATTCTTATGGGGTTTCCATGGGGTTCCTATGGGATTCCTATGGGGTTCCTATGGGATTCTTATGGGGTCCCTATGGGGTCCCTATGGGGCTTCCATGGGGTTCCTACGGGATTCCTATGAGATTCTTATGGGGTCCCTCTGGAGTCCCTATGGGGTTTCCATGGGATTCCTATGGGATTCTTATGGGGTTTCCATGGGGTTCCTATGGGATTCCTATGGGGTTCCTATGGGGTCCCTATGGAGTTCCTATGGGTTTCCATGGGATTCCTATGGGGTTCTTATGGGGTCCCTATGGGGTCCCTATGAAGTTCCTATGGGGTTTCCATGGGGTTCCTATGGGATTCCTATGGGATTCTTATGGGGTTTCCATGGGGTTCCTATGGGATTCCTATGGGGTTCCTATGGGATTCTTATGGGGTCCCTATGGGGTCCCTATGGAGTTCCTATGGGGTTTCCATGGGATTCTTATGGGGTTTCCATGGGGTTCCTATGGGATTCCTATGGGGTTCCTATGGGATTCTTATGGGGTCCCTATGGGGTCCCTATGGGGCTTCCATGGGGTTCCTACGGGATTCCTATGAGATTCTTATGGGGTCCCTCTGGAGTCCCTATGGGGTTTCCATGGGATTCCTATGGGATTCTTATGGGGTTTCCATGGGGTTCCTATGGGGTCCCTATGGGGTCCCTATGGAGTTCCTATGGGGTTTCCATGGGGTTTCTTATGGGGTTTCCATGGGGTTCCTATGGGATTCCTATGGGGTTCCTATGGGATTCCTATGGGGTTTCCATGGGGTTCCTATGGGATTCCTATGGGATTCCTATGGGGTTCTTATGGGGTCCTTATGGGGTTCTGATGGGTCCCTGTGGGGTCCCTGTGGGGTTTCTATGGGGTTTTTGGGGCTCACCTCCACGCGGATGAAGCGGTCGCCATGCGTGCTCAGCAGCTCCTCCAGGCTGGGCATGGACCAGGTGCGGTCAATGTTGGGACCCCACGGGTCAACGCCCTGACCCCAGTGACCCCAAAGACCCCACAGAGCCCCACTGACCCCATTGACCCCATTGACCCTAAAGATCCCACAGAGCCCCACGGACCCCAATGACCCCAAAGATCCCACAGAGCCCCACTGACCCCAATGACCCCACAAAGCCCCACTGACCCCACTGACCCCAGTGACCCCAATGACCCACAGAGCCCCACTGACCCCACTGACCCCATTGACCCTAAAGATCCCACAGAGCCCCACTGACCCCAATGACCCCAATGACCCTAAAGATCCCACAGAGCCCCACTGACCCCAATGACCCCATTGACCCTAAAGATCCCACAGAGCCCCACGGACCCCATGACCTCAGTGACCTCACAGAGCCCCACTGACCCCAATGACCCCAATGACCTCACTGACCCCATTGACCCTAAAGACCCCACTGACCCCAATGACCCCACTGACCCCACAGAGCCCCACTGACCCCAAAGACCCCATAGAGCCCCACTGACCCCACTGACCCCAAGACCCCACGGAGCCCGAAGACCCCAAAGATCCCACAGAGCCCCACTGACCCCAATGACCCCACAGAGCCCCACTGACCCCAAAGACCCCACGGAGCCCAAAGACCCCACTGACCCCACAGAGCCCCACTGACCCCAATGACCCCAAAGACCCCACTGAGACCCACTGAGCCCACTGACCCCACTGACCCCACAGAGCCCAATGACCCCAAAGATCCCACAGAGCCCACTGACCCCAAAGACCCCACTGAGCCCCACTGACCCCACTGACCCCATTGACCCTAAAGACCCCACTGACCCCACAGAGCCCCACTGACCCCAATGACCCCAAAGACACCAATGACCCCAAAGACCCCACAGAGCCCCACTGACCCAATGACCCCAATGACCCCAATGACCCCAAAGATCCCACAGAGCCCCAATGACCCCACAGACCCCAATGACCCCAATGACCCCAAAGACCCACAGAGCCCCACTGACCCCAATGACCCCACAGACCCCAATGACCCCAAAGAGCCCCAATGACCCCAATGACCCAATGACCCCACAGAGCCCACTGACCCCAATGACCCCAAAGAGCCCCAATGACCCCAATGACCCCAAAGACCCCAAAGACCCCACTGACCCCAAAGACCCACTGACCCCAATGACCCCAAAGACCCCAATGACCCCAAAGACCCACAGAGCCCCACTGACCCCAATGACCCCAAAGACCCCAATGACCCCAAAGACCCACAGAGCCCCATGACCCCAAAGACCCCAATGACCCCACAGAGCCCCATTGACCCCACAGACCCCACTGACCCCAATGACCCAATGACCCCAAAGACCCCACAGAGCCCCATGACCCCAATGACCCCACAGAGCCCCACTGACCCCAATGACCCCAAAGACCCCACAGACCCCAATGACCCCAATGACCCCACAGAGCCCCACTGACCCCAATGACCCCAAAGACCCCACAGAGCCCCACTGACCCCAATGACCCCACAGAGCCCCACTGACCCCAATGACCCCACAAGAGCCCCACAGACCCCAAGACTGACCCCAAAGACCCCACAGAGCCCCACTGACCCCAATGACCCCACAGAGCCCCACTGACCCCAATGACCCCAAAGACCCCACAGAGCCCCACTGACCCCAATGACCCCAATGACCCCACAGACCCACTGACCCAAGACCCCACTGACCCCACTGACCCCAATGACCCCACAGACCAAGGCCCACTGACCCCAAAGAACACACAGAGCCCCACTGACCCTAAAAATCCCACAGAGCCCCACTGACCCCAATGACCCCAAAGACCTCAAAGACCCCACAGAGCCCCACTGACCCCAAAGATCCCACAGAGCCCACTGACCCTAAAAATCCCACAGAGCCCCACTGACCCCAATGACCCCAAAGACCCCAATGACCCCACTGAGCCCCACTGACCCAATGACCCCAAAGACCCCACAGAGCCCCACTGACCCCAATGACCCCAAAGACCCCACAGAGCCCCACTGACCCCAAAGACCCCAATGACTCCACAGAGCCCCACTGACCCCAATGACCCCAAAGACCCCACAGAGCCCCACTGACCCCAAAGACCCCACAGAACCCCACTGACCCCAATGACCCCAAAGACCCCACTGAGCCCCACTGACCCCAATGACCCCAAAGACACCACAGAGCCCCACTGACCCCAAAGACCCCAAAGACCCCACAGAGCCCCACTGACCCCACAGAACCCCACTGAGCCCCACTGACCCCAATGACCCCAAAGACCCCACAGAACCCAATGACCCCAATGACCCCAAAGACCCCACAGAGCCCCACTGACCCCAATGACCCCAATGACCCCACAGAGCCCCACTGACCCCAATGACCCCACTGACCCCAAAGATCCCACAGAGCCCCACTGACCCCACTGACCCCAAAATCCCATGCAGCCCCACTGACCCCAATGTCTCCACTGATCCCATAACCTCCCTGACCCCATTGACCCTACAGACCCCATTGACCCCATAACCCCCCTGACCCCACCGACCCCATTGACCCCGATGCCCCATTGACCCCCCTGACCCCATTGACCCTACAGACCCCATTGATCCCACTGACCCCAAAGACCCCATAACCCCCCTGACCCCACAAACCCCATTGACCCCAATGCCCCCATTGACCCCCCTGACCCCATAACACCCCTGACCCCATTGACCCTACAGACCCCATTGACCCCCCTGACCCCATAACCCCCCTGACCCCATAACCCCCCTGACCCCACAAACCCCATTGATCCCAATGCCCCCATTGACCCCCCTGACCCCATTGACCCCACAGACCCCATTAATCCCACTGACCCCCTGACCCCATAACATAACACCCCTGACCCCATTGACCCTACAGACCCCATTGATCCCACTGGCCCCATAACCCCCCTGACCCCACAAACCCCATTGACCCCAATGCCCCCATTGACCCCCTGACCCCATTGACCCTACAGACCCCATTGATCCCACTGACCCCATTGACCCCATAACCCCCCTGACCCCATAACATCCCTGACCCCACAAACCCCATAACCCCCCTGACCCCACAAACCCCATTGACCCCGATGCCCCCATTGACCCCAATGCCCCCATTGACCCCCCTGAGCCCATAACACCCCTGACCCCACTGACCCCACGGACCCCATTGATCCCACTGACCCCCCTGACCCCATAACCCATTGACCCCATAACCCCCCTGACCCCACAAACCCCATTGACCCCGATGCCCCCACTGACCCCCCTGACCCCATAACATAACACCCCTGACCCCATTGACCCTACAGACCCCATTGACCCCATAACCCCCCTGATCCCATAACCCCCCCGACCCCGTGACCCCTGACCCCTGACCCCGTGACCCCTGACCCCTGACCCCAGGCTCACAAGCTCTTTTTGATGGAGCCCTTCCCATCAATCCCATAACCCCCCCGACCCCATAACCCCCCAAACCCAACCCCATAGCCCCCCAACCCTGTGACCCCTCGACCCTCTGACCCCTGACCCCTGACCCCGTGACCCCGTGACCCCTGACCCCAGGCTCACAAGCTCTTTTTGATGGAGCCCTTCCCCATCGATCCCATAACCCCCCCAACCCCATAACCCCCCCAACCCCATAACCCCCCAACCCCATAACCCCCCCAACCCCATAGCCCCCCGACCCAGTGACCCCTGACCCCATGACCCCTGACCCCGTGACCCCTGACCCCGTGACCCCAGGCTCACAAGCTCTTTTTGATGGAGCCCTTCCCCATCGATCCCATAACCCCCCTGACCCCATAGCCCCCCAGACCCCATAACCCCCCAACGCCAACAACATAGCCCCCCGACCCTCTGACCCCTGACCCCTGACCCCGTGACCCCCTGACCCCTGACCCCAGGCTCACAAGCTCTTTTTGATGGAGCCCTTCCCATCGATCCCATAACCCCCCGACCCCACAAACCCCATTGACCCCAATGCCCCCATTGACCCCCCTGACCCCATTGACCCTACAGACCCCATTGATCCCACTGACCCCATTGACCCCATAACCCCCCTGACCCCATAACATCCCTGACCCACCAAACCCCATAACCCCCCTGACCCCACAAACCCCATTGACCCCGATGCCCCCATTGACCCCAATGCCCCATTGACCCCCCTGAGCCCATAACACCCCTGACCCCACTGACCCCACGGACCCCATTGATCCCACTGACCCCCCTGACCCCATAACCCCATTGACCCCATAACCCCCTGACCCCACAAACCCCATTGACCCCGATGCCCCCACTGACCCCCCTGACCCCATAACATAACACCCCTGACCCCATTGACCCTACAGACCCCATTGACCCCATAACCCCCCTGATCCCATAACCCCCCGACCCCGTGACCCTGACCCCTGACCCCGTGACCCCTGACCCCTGACCCCAGGCTCACAAGCTCTTTTTGATGGAGCCCTTCCCCATCAATCCCATAACCCCCCGACCCCATAACCCCCCCAAACCCAACCCCATAGCCCCCCAACCCTGTGACCCCTCGACCCTCTGACCCCTGACCCCTGACCCCGTGACCCCGTGACCCCTGACCCCAGGCTCACAAGCTCTTTTTGATGGAGCCCTTCCCCATCGATCCCATAACCCCCCAACCCCATAACCCCCCAACCCCATAACCCCCCAACCCCATAACCCCCCCAACCCCATAGCCCCCCGACCCAGTGACCCTGACCCCATGACCCCTGACCCCGTGACCCCTGACCCCGTGACCCCAGGCTCACAAGCTCTTTTTGATGGAGCCCTTCCCCATCGATCCCATAACCCCCCTGACCCCATAGCCCCCCAGACCCCATAACCCCCCCAACGCCAACAACATAGCCCCCCGACCCTCTGACCCCTGACCCCTGACCCCGTGACCCCCTGACCCCTGACCCCAGGCTCACAAGCTCTTTTTGATGGAGCCCTTCCCCATCGATCCCATAACCCCCCCGACCCCATAACCCCCCAACCCCATGACCCCCCCAACCCCATAGCCCCCCGACCCAGTGACCCCTGACCCCGTGACCCCTGACCCCGTGACCCCTGACCCATGACCCCAGGCTCACAAGCTCTTTCTGATGGACCCCTTCCCCATCGACCCCATAACCCCCCCAACCCCATAACCCCCCGACCCCATAACCCCCCAACCCCAACCCCATAGCCCCCCGACCCTCTTACCCCTGACCCCTGACCCCGTGACCCCTGACCCCGTGACCCCTGACCCCTGACCCCAGGCTCACAAGCTCTTTTTGATGGAGCCCTTCCCCATCGATCCCATAACCCCCCCGACCCCATAACCCCCCAACCCCAACCCCACAGCCCCCCGACCCTCTGACCCCTGACCCCGTGACCCCTGACCCCGTGACCCCGTGACCTCTGACCCCAGGCTCACAAGCTCTTTCTGATGGACCCTTCCCATCGACCCCATAGCCCCCCGACCCCATAACCCCCCCAACGCCAACCCCATAGACCCCCGACCCTCTGACCCTGTGACCCCTGACCCCGTGACCCCGTGACCTCTGACCCCTGACCCCAGGCTCACAAGCTCTTTTTGATGGACCCCTTCCCCATCGACCCCATAGCCCCCCCGACCCCATAACCCCCCCAAACCCAACCCCATAGCCCCTCGACCCTCTGACCCCTGACCCCGTGACCCCTGACCCCGTGACCCCGTGACCCCTGACCCCAGGCTCACAAGCTCTTTTTGATGGACCCCTTCCCCATCGACCCCATAGCCCCCCCGACCCCATAACCCCCCCAACCCCATGACCCCCCCAACCCCATAGCCCCCCGACCCGTGACCCCTGACCCCGTGACCCCTGACCCCTGACCCCAGGCTCACAAGCTCTTTCTGATGGACCCCTACCCCATCGGTCCCATAGCCCCCCCGACCCCATAACCCCCCCAACCCCAACCCCATAGCCCCCCGACCCTCTGACCCCTGACCCCATGACCCCGTGACCCCTGACCCCGTGACCCCTGACCCCTGACCCCAGGCTCACAAGCTCTTTTTGATGGAGCCCTTCCCCATCGATCCCATAACCCCCCCAACCCCATAACCCCCCAACCCCAAACCCACAGCCCCCCGACCCTGTGACCCCATGACCCCTGACCCCGTGACCCCGTGACCCATGACCCCTGACCCCAGGCTCACAAGCTCTTTCTGATGGACCCCTTCCCCATCGACCCCATAGCCCCCCCGACCCCATAACCCCCCGACCCCATAACCCCCCGACCCCAAACCCACAGCCCCCCGACCTTGTGACCCCTGACCCTCTGACCCCTGACCCCGTGACCCCTGACCCCGTGACCCCGTGACCCCTGACCCCAGGCTCACAAGCTCTTTTTGATGGACCCCTTCCCCATCGATCCCATAACCCCACCAACCCCATAACCCCCCCCAACCCCTACCCCACAGCCCCCGACCCTGTGACCCCTGACCCCTGACCCCTGACCCCGTGACCCCTGACCCCTGACCCCAGGCTCACAAGCTCTTTTTGATGGACCTCTTCCCCATCGATCCCATAACTCCCTCAACCCCATAGCCCCCCAACCCCATAGCCCCCCGACCCTCTGACCCCTGACCCCCTGACCCCGTGACCCGTGACCCCTGACCCCAGGCTCACAAGCTCTTTTTGATGGAGCCCTTCCCCATCGATCCCATAGCCCCCCAACCCCATAACCCCCCAACCCCACAGCCCCCCGACCCTCTGACCCCTGACCCCGTGACCCCTGACCCCTGACCCCGTGACCCCGTGACCCCTGACCCCAGGCTCACAAGCTCTTTCTGATGGACCCCTTCCCCATCGATCCCATAACCCCCCCAACCCCATAGCCCCCCAACCCCAAACCCACAGCCCCCGACCCTGTGACCCCTGACCCGTGACCCCTGACCCCGTGACCCCTGACCCGGTGACCCCTGACCCAAGGCTCACAAGCTCTTTTTGATGGAGCCCTTCCCCATCGACCCCATAGCCCCCCACTGACCCCATAACCCCCCGACCCCATAACCCCCCCAACCCCAACCCCATAGCCCCCCGACCCTGTGACCCCTGACCCCGTGACCCCTGACCCCGTGACCCCTGACCCCTGACTCCAGGCTCACAAGCTCTTTCTGATGGACCCCTTCCCCATCGACCCCATAACCCCCCAACCCCATAGCCCCCCAACCCCATAACCCCTCGACCCTCTGACCCCTGACCCCTGACCCCCTGACCCCTGACCCCGTGACCCCGTGACCCCTGACCCCAGGCTCACAAGCTTTTTTTGATGGAGCCCTTCCCCATCGACCCCATAGCCCCCCACTGCCCCCATAGCCCCCCGACCCCATAGCCCCCCAACCCCATAACCCCTCGACCCTCTGACCCCTGACCCCGTGACCCCTGACCCCTGACCCCAGGCTCACAAGCTCTTTCTGATGGACCCCTTCCCCATCGACACCATAGCCCCCCCGACCCCATAAACCCCCAACCCCATAGCCCCCGACCCAGTGACCCCTGACCCCATGACCCCTGACCCCGTGACCCCGTGACCCCGTGACCCCTGACCCCAGGTTCACAAGCTCTTTTTGATAGACCCCTTCCCCGTCGATCCCATAACCCCCCCAACCCCATAGCCCCCCGTGACCCCCGACCCCATAGCCCCCCGACCCTCTGACCCCTGACCCCGTGACCCCTGACCCCTGACCCCAGGCTCACAAGCTCTTTCTGATGGACCCCTTCCCCATCGACCCCATAGCCCCCAGACCCCATAACCCCCCCAACCCCATGACCCCCCCAACCCCATAGCCCCCCAACCCCGTGACCCCTGACCCCGTGACCCCTGACCCCGTGACCCCTGACCCCGTGACCCCGTGACCCCTGACCCCAAGTTCACAAGCTCTTTTTGATGGAGCCCTTCCCCGTCAATCCATAACCCCCCCAACCCCATAACCCCCTGACCCTCTGACCTCGTGACCCCTGACCCCGTGACCCCTGACCCCTGACCCCGTGACCCCGTGACCCCTGACCCCTGACCCCAGGCTCACAAGGTCTTTTTGATGGACCTCTTCCCCATCGACCCCATAGCCCCCCCAACCCCATAACCCCCCCAACCCCAAACCCACAGCCCCCTGACCCCGTGACCCCTGACCCCGTGACCCCTGACCCCGTGACCCCGTGACCCCTGACCCCAGGCTCACAAGCTCTTTTTGATGGAGCCCTTCCCATCGTGGTCCAGCACTTTGAAGGCTCCCATGATGACGTCCTCGGGGTCAGCGCCTGCGGGGGGGGGGGGAAGGGGGAGAAATGTGGGGTCAGGGGTCACCGTGGGGTCAGGGGTCACCGTGGGGTCAAGGGTCAGGATGGGGTCAGGGGGCCTTACGGGGTGGGGGGTTAATATGGGGTCCATAGGGTCCATAGAGAGAGATCTATGGGGCAGGGATGGATCTGTGGGGCAGGGATGGGATCTGTGGGGCAGCAGTGGTGATCAATGGGGCAGAGAGGATCTGTGGGGCAGCTATGGGGCAGGAGGATCAGTGGGCAGGATGGATCAGTGGGGCAGGCGGCTCAGTGGGGCAGGGACGGATCTAAGGTCAGGAGGGTCTATGGGGCAGGGATGGGATCTATGGGGCAGGGCGGCATCTGTGGGGCAGAAGGGGATCCAGTGGGCAGGATCTATGGGTCAGGAGGTCTATGGGGCAGGATGGGATCTATGGGGGCAGGGGCAGATATGGGGCAGCGGTGGATCTATGGGGCAGGGATGGATCTATGGGGCAGGGACAGGATCTATGGGGCAGGGATGGATCTATGGGGCAGGGCAGATTTATGGGGCAGGGGATCATGGGGCAGGATCTATGGGGCAGGGCGGATCTATGGGGCAGGGCGGATCTATGGGGCAGGCTGTGGCGTCAGTGGGGCAGGGATCTATGGGGCAGGCGGATCTAGGGGGCAGGGCGGATCTATGGGGCAGGGTGGATCATGGGACGCAGGGATCTATGGGGCAGATAAGGGATCTATAGGGCAGGGCGGCCAGATCGGGCAGGGATGGATCTATGGGGCAGGGCGGATCTATGGGGCAGGGAGGATCAGTGGGGCAGGATCTATGGGGCAGGATGGGATCTATAGGGAAGGGCGGCTCAGTGGGGCAGGGATGGATCTATGGGGCAGGGCGGATCTATGGGGCAGGGAGGATCAGTGGGGAGGGATCTATGGGGCAGGGCGGATCTATGGGGCAGAATGGGATCATGGCAGGATTTGGGCAGGGATGAATCTATGGGGCAGGATGGGATCTATGGGGCAGGGAGGATCAGTGGGGCAGGATCTATGGGGCAGAAGGCGGATCTATGGGGCAGGGCTGGCATACAGTGGGATCTATGGGGCAGGAGGCAGGGCATCTATGGGGCAGGGCGGCATCTATGGGGCAGGGAGGATCAGTAGTGGGCAGGATCTATGGGGCAGGATGGGATCTATGGGGCAGGGCAGATCTATGGGGCAGGGAGGATCAGTGGGCAGGGATCTATGGGGCAGGGATTGGATCTATGGGGCAGGGCGATCTATGGGGCGGCTCAGATGGGGCAGGGATGGATCTATGGGCAGGGCGGATCTATGGGGCAGGGAGGATCTATGTGGTAGGGCAGGAATCTATGGGGCAGGGCGGATCTATGGGGCAGGGAGGATCAGTGGGGCAGGATCTATGGGGCAGGCGGATCTATGGGGCAGGGCGGATCTATGGGGCAGGGAGGATCAGTGGGGCAGGATCTATGGGGCAGGGCTGGGATCAGTGGGGCAGGATCTATGGGGCAGGGCGGATCTATGGGGCAGGCTGACCCTTGAGCTTCTCCCCAAACATGGTGAGGAAGACGGTGAAGTTGATGGGGCCGCTCGCCTCCTTGATCATCGCGTCCAGCTCCTCGTTCTTCACGTTCAGCCGCCCTATGGGGCGGGGGGGGGGGGGTCAGCCGTCCCCTATGGGGTCACCGCTACCCTATGGGGTCAACTGTTCCCCTATGGGGTCACCGCTACCCTATGGGGTCACCTTTATCCCTATGGGGTCACTGCTACCCTATGGGGTCAGCTGTTCCCCTATGGGGTCACCTTTATCCCTATGGGGTCACCTGTCCTTCTATGGGGTCACTGCTACCTTATGGGGTCACCTTTATCCCTATGGGGTCACCTTTATCCCTATGGGGTCAGCCGTCCCCTATGGGGTCACCGCTACCCTATGGGGTCAACTGTTCCCCTATGGGGTCACCTTTATCCCTATGGGGTCACCTTTATCCCTATGGGGTCAGCCGTCCCCTATGGGGTCACCGCTACCTTATGGGGTCAACTGTTCCCCTATGGGGTCACCTGTCCACCTATGGGGTCACCGCTACCCTATGGGGTCAACTGTTCCCCTATGGGGTCACCGCTACCCTATGGGGTCACCGCTACCCTATGGGGTCACCTGTTCTTCTATGGGGTCACCGCTACCCTATGGGGTCAACTGTTCCCCTATGGGGTCAGCCGTCCCCTATGGGGTCACCGCTACCCTATGGGGTCACCGCTACCCTATGGGGTCAGCTGTTCCCTATGGGGTCACCTGTCCGCCTATGGGGTCACTGCTACCCTATGGGGTCACCTTTATCCCTATGGGGTCAGTCATCCCCCTATGGGGTCACCGCTACCCTATGGGGTCACCTGTTCCCCTATGGGGTCACTGCTACCCTATGGGGTCACCTTTATCCCTATGGGGTCACCTGTTCCCCTATGGGGTCACCTGTCCGCCTATGGGGTCACTGCTACCTTATGGGGTCACCTTTATCCCTATGGGGTCAGCCGTCCCCTATGGGGTCACCGCTACCCTATGGGGTCAGCTGTTCCCCTATGGGGTCACCGCTACCTTATGGGGTCACCTTTATCCCTATGGGGTCACCTGTCCTTCTATGGGGTCACCTTTATCCCTATGGGGTCAGCCGTCCCCTATGGGGTCACCGCTACCCTATGGGGTCACCGCTACCCTATGGGGTCAGCTGTTCCCTATGGGGTCACCTGTCCGCCTATGGGGTCACTGCTACCCTATGGGGTCACCTTTATCCCTATAGGGTCAGCCGTCCCCTATGGGGTCACCTGTCCGCCTATGGGGTCACTGCTACCCTATGGGGTCAACTGTTCCCCTATGGGGTCACCGCTACCTTATGGGGTCACCTTTATCCCTATGGGGTCAGTCATCCCCCTATGGGGTCACCGCTACCCTATGGGGTCACCTTTATCCCTATGGGGTCAGCCGTCCACTATGGGGTCACCGCTACCCTATGGGGTCAACTGTCCGCCTATGGGGTCACTGCTACCCTATGGGGTCACCTTTATCCCTATGGGGTCACCTGTCCTTCTATGGGGTCACTTTTACTTCTATGGGGTCACCTTTATCCCTATGGGGTCACTGCTACCCTATGGGGTCACCTTTATCCCTATGGGGTCACCTGTCCCTATGGGGTCACTGCTACCTTATGGGGTCACCTTTATCCCTATGGGGTCAACTGTTCCCCTATGGGGTCACCTTTATCCCTATGGGGTCAGTCATCCCCCTATGGGGTCACCTTTACTTCTATGGGGTCACTTGTCCCCCTATGGGGTCACCTGTTCTTCTATGGGGTCACCTTTATCCCTATGGGGTCAACTGTTCCCCTATGGGGTCACCGCTACCCTATGGGGTCACCTTTATCCCTATGGGGTCAGCTGTTCCCCTATGGGGTCAGCCGTCCCCTATGGGGTCACCGCTACCTTATGGGGTCACCTTTATCCCTATGGGGTCAACTGTTCCCCTATGGGGTCACCGCTACCCTATGGGGTCACCTTTATCCCTATGGGGTCAACTGTTCCCCTATGGGGTCACCTTTATCCCTATGGGGTCAACTGTTCCCCTATGGGGTCACCGCTACCCTATGGGGTCACCTTTATCCCTATGGGGTCAACTGTTCCCCTATGGGGTCACCTTTATCCCTATGGGGTCAACTGTTCCCCTTTGGGGTCACTGCTACCCTATGGGGTCACCTGTCCTTCTATGGGGTCACCTTTTCTTCTATAGGGTCAGCCGTCCCCTATGGGGTCCCCTGTTTCCCTATGGGGTCACCTGTCCGCCTATGGGGTCATCTGTCTCCCTATGGGGTCACCGCTACCCTATGGGGTCAACTGTCCTTTTATGGGGTCACTTGTCCTTCTATGGGGTCATCTGTCCCCCTATGAGGTCACCTTTATCCCTATGGGGTCACCGCTACCCTATGGGCTCATCTGTCCTTCTATGGGGTCACCTTTATCCCTATGGGGTCACTGCTACCCTATGGGGTCACCTGTCCTTCTATGGGGTCACTGCTACCCTATGGGGTCACCTGTCCATCTATGGAGTCCTTAAAGGCCCCGCCCCCTCCTCACAGGCCCCGCCCCCTCCTTAAAGGGCCAACCCCCTCCTTAAAGGCCCCGCCCCCTCCTTAAAGGCCCCGCCCCCTTCTTAAAGGCCCCGCCCCCTCCTTAATGGCCCGCTCTCTTCTTAAAGGCCCCGCCCCATCCTTAAAGACCCCGCCCCCTCCTTAAAGGGCCAGTCCGCTCCTTAAAGGCCCGCCCTCTTCTTAAAGGCCCCGCCCCCTCCCTACATGCCCCGCCCCTCCTCACAGGCCCTCCCCCTCCTTAAAGGGCCAGTTGCCTTCTTAAAGGCCCCGCCCCCTCCTTACATGCCCCTCCTCCACCTTACAGGCCCCACCCCCTCTTCACAGGCCCCGCCCCCTCCTAAAAGGGCCAGTCCACTCCTTAAAGGCCCCGCCCCCTCCTTAAAGGCCCCGCCCCCTCCTTAAAGGGCCCGTCCTCTCCTTAAAGGGCCCGCCCCCTCCTCACAGGCCCCGCCCCCTCCTTAGAGGGCCAACCCCCTCCTTAAAGGCCCCGCCCCCTCCTTAAAGGGCCAGTCCCCTCCTTAAAGGCCCCACCCCCACCTTAAAGGCCCCGCCTCCTCCTCACAGGCCCCGCCCCCTCCTCACAGGCCCCGCCCCCTCCTAAAAGGGCCAGTCCACTCCTTAAAGGCCCCACCCCCTCCTTAAAGGCCCCACCCGCTCCTTAAAGGGCCAGCTGCCTTCTTAAAGGCCCCGCCCCCTCCTCACAGGCCCCGCCCCCTCCTCACAGGCCCCGCCCCCTCCTTAAAGGGCCCGCCCGTACCCATGGCTGCGAAGGTCTCCCGCAGGTCGTCCTTATCAATGATTCCATCCCGGTTCTGATCGATCACCGTGAACGCCTGCGGGACAACGGGGACGTTTGGGGACATCGGGACACGTGGGGGACATGGGGGACATGGGGACGTTGGGGGGACATTGGGATCAATGGGACATTGGGGGACATTGGGGACAATGGGGACCAATGGGGACATTGGGGGACATTGGGGGGACTTTGGGATCAATGGGGACATTAGGGGACAATGGGGACAAAGGAGGACATTGAGGGGACATTGGGGGGACATTGGGGGGCCATTGGGATATATGGGGACATTGGGGACAATGGGGGACATTGGGGGACATTGGGGGACATTGGGGGGACATTGGGGGGACAATGGGGGACATTGGGGATCAATGGGGGACAATGGGGGACAGTGGGATCAATGGGGGACATTGGGACAACGGGGACGTTTGGGGACATCGGGACACGTGGGGGACATGGGGGGACATGGGGACGTTGGGGGGACATTGGGATCAATGGGACATTGGGGGACATTGGGATATATGGGGATCAATGGGGACAATGGAGGACATTGGGGAACATTGGGGGACATTGGGGGACAACGGGGACGTTTGGGGACATTGGGGGACACGTGGGGACACTGGGGGACATTGGGGACATTGAGGGGACATTGGGATATATGGGGACAATGGGGACAATGGGGACATTGGGGGACATTGGGGGACATTGGGGGGACATTGGGTATATGGGGATCAATGGGGGACAATGGGGACATTGGGGGACATTGGGGGACAATGGGGGACATGGGGTATATTGGGGATCAATGGGGACAATGGGGGGACATTGGGGGACATTGGGGACAATGGGGACAATGGGGGACATTGGGGACAACGGGGACGATTGGGGACATTGGGATATATGGGATCAATGGGGGACATGGGGACAGTGGGGGACATTGGGATCAATGGGGGACAATGGAAGGACAATGGGGGACATTGGGGGACATTGGGGGACATGGGGACATGGGGACATTGGGGGACCATTGGGATATATGGGGACATTGGGGACAATGGGGGACATTGGGGGACATTGGGGACATTGGGGACAATTGGGGGACATTGGGGGGACAACGGGAGACTTGGGGACATTGGGGACAATGGGGGGACATGGGGGACGATGGGGGACATTGGGATATATGGGGACATTGGGGGACATTGGGATATATGGGGATCAATGGGGGACAATGGAGGACAACTGGGGACATTGGGATCAATGGGGACAATGGGGACAATGGGGGACATTGAGGGGACATTGGGGCATGGGACATTGGGCATGGGGGACAATGGGGGACATTGGGGACATTGGGGACAATGGGGACATTGGGGGACAATGGGGACAATGGGGACATTGGGGACATTGGGGGACATTGGGGGACATTGGGGGACAATGGGGGACATTGGGGACAATGGGGGACATTGGGGACATTGGGGGACAACGGGGGGACATTGGGGGACATGGGGGGGACATTGGGGGACATTGGGGGACATTGGGGTGATATATGGGGACATGGGGGACAATGGGGGACAGTGGGGGACATTGGGATCAATGGGGGACATTGGGGGACAATGGGGGGACAATGGGGGACAATGGGGGACATTGGGGGGACATTGAGGACATTGAAGGGACATTGGGGGACATGAGTGGACATTGGGGATCAATGGGGACATTGGGGACAATGGGGGGACAATGGGGACATTGGACTGGGGGACATTGGACAATGGGGACATTGGGGGACATTGGGGGACATTGGGACAATGGGGGACAATGGGGACATTGGGACAATGGGGAACAATGGGGGGACATATGGGACATGGGGACAATGGGGACAATGGGAATGAGGGGACATTGGGGACATTGGAGGGGACAATGGGGACAGATGGGGGACATTGGGGATTGGCAATGGGGGGACATTGGGGGACATGGGGGACAATGGGGGACAATGTGGGGACATTGGGGGACAATGGGGGGGGACATTGGGGGACAATTGGGGACAATGGGGACATGGGACAATGGGGGACAATGGGGGACAATGGGGACACTGGGACAATGGGGGACATTGAGGGACATTGACGGGGACAATGGGGACATTGAGATCAATGGGGGGACATTGGGGGGACAATGGGGGACAATGGGGGACAATAGGGGACATGTGGACAATGGGGGACATTGAGGGACATTGAGGGACATGGACATTGGGGACATTGGGGGACATGGGGGACAATGAGGGGACAATGGGGGACAATTGAGGGGACATTGGGGGGACATTGGGGGACATTGGGGATCATGGGGGACATTGGGACAATGGGGGATTGAACAGTTTGGGGACATCGGGACACGTGGGGGACATTGGGGGACATTGGGGGGACATTGGGGGGACAATGGGGGACATTGGGGACAATGGGGGACAATGGGGGACATTGGGGGACATTGGGATCAATGGGGGACATTGTGGACAATGGGGGACAATGGGGGACAATGGGGGACAATGGGGGACAATGGGGGACATTGGGTGGAGAATGGGGGGACAATGGGGGACATTGGGGGACAATGGGGGGACAATGGGGAAATTGGGGGACATTGAGATCAATGGGGGACATTGAGGGGACATTGGGGGACAATGGGGGGACAATAGGGGAAATTGGGGACATTGAGATCAATGGGGGACATTGGGGGGACATTGGGGGACAATGGGGGACAATGGGGAACAATTGGGGACATTGGGATCAATGGGGAACAATGGGGGGACAATGGGGGACAATGGGGACATTGAGGGGACATTGGGGGAAAATGGGGACAATGGGGGACAATGGGGGACAATAGGGGACATTGTGGACAATGGGGACATTGGGGACATTGGGGACAGGAGGAGGTGCCCCCCCCCCACCCCCCCCCCCCCACCCAAGGGACAGCTGCACCCTGAAGGCGTCACCCGACCCCGGAGCGGTGACAGCTGGTGGCCCAAAATAGGGACCCCAAAGGCGCCCCAAGGAACGTCGGCCCGCCCCACAAGTGTCACCCGACCCCACAGGTGTCACCCAGCCCCCCCCCCCCCCCCCCCCCCCAAGTGTCACCACGACCCCAAAAAAGGGGCGCCGCCCCTCCCCCCCCCCCCCCCCCACCTCCCCTCCTTGGAATGGAGTTGGGACAGCTGGCCTGGAGCGTCAGCCGGCCCTAAAAGGGTCACCAAGACCCTAAAAGTGCCACCAAGGCCCTAAAAGTGCCACCATGACCCTAAAAGTGTCACCATGACCCTAAAAGTGTCACCCAGACCCTGAACGTGCCACCCAGACCCTAAAAGAGTCACCAAGACCGTAAAAGTACCACCCTGACCCTAAAAGAGTCACCAAGACCCCAAAAGTGCCACCATGACCCTAAAAGTGTCACCAAGACCCTAAAGTGCCACCAAGACCCTAAAAGTGCCACCATGACCCTAAAAGTGCCACCAAGACCAGACCTAAAAGTGACACCATGACCCTAAAAGTGCCACCAAGACCCTAAAAGAGTCACCGAGACCCTAAAAGAGTCACCAAGACCCTAAAAGTGCAACCCAGACCCTAAAAGTGCCACCCAGATCCTAAAAGAGTCACCAAGGACCTAAAAGTGCCACCGAGATCCTAAAAGTGCCAGCCAGACCCTAAAAGTGCCACCAAGGGCCTAAAAGTGTCACCGAGACCCTAAAAGAGTCACCGAGACCCTAAAAGTGCCACCCAGACCCTAAAAGTGCCACCAAGACCCTAAAAGAGTCACCCAGATCCTAAAAGTGCCACCAAATGCCTAAAAGTGTCACCAAGACCCTAAAAGTGTCACCATGACCCCAAAAATGCCACCATGACCCTAAAAGAGTCACCCAGACCCTAAAAGTGCCACCAAGGGCCTAAAAGTGCCACCAAGACCCTAAAAGTGTCACCAAGACCCTAAAAGTGCCACCAAGACCCTAAAAGTGCCACCAAGACCCTAAAAGAGTCACCAAGAGCCTAAAAGAGCCACCAAGACCCTAAAAGTGTCACCAAGACCCTAAAAGTGCCACCCAAGTCCTAAAAGTGCCACCAAGAGCCTAAAAGTGCCACCAAGACCCTAAAAGTGCCACCAAGACCCTAAAAGAGTCACCAAGATCCTAAAAGAGTCACCAAGACCCTAAAAGTGTCACCAAGACCCTAAAAATGCCACCATGACCCTAAAAGTGCCACCAAGGGCCTAAAAGTGTCACCAAGATCCTAAAAGTGTCACCCAGACCCGGAAAGTGTCACCAAGACCCCAAAGTACCACCAAGACCCTAAAAGAGTCACCAAGATCCTAAAAGTGTCCCCCCAAACCCGAAAGTGTCACCAAGATCCTAAAAGTGACACCAAGACCCCAAAAGTGTCCCCCATAGGGACCCACAGAGCCCCATAGAGCCCCACAGAGCCCCATAGAGCCCCACAGAGACCCCACAGCGCCCCACAGAGCCCCATAGAGCCCCACAGAGCCCCATAGAGACCCACAGAGACCCACAGAGACCCCACAGCGCCCCATTGAGCCCCACAGAGCCCCATAAAGACCCCACAGCGCCCCATAGATACCCACAGCGCCCCATAGAGCCCCATAGAGCCCCACAGAGCCCCATAAAGACCCCACAGCGCCCCACAGTGCCCCATAGAGCCCCATTGAGCCCCATTGAGCCCCATAAAGACCCCACAGCGCCCCATAGATACCAACAGCGCCCCATAGAGCCCCATAGAGCCCCACAGCGCCCCATAGAGCCCCACAGAGCCCCATAGAGACCCATAGAGACCCCAAAGCGCCCCATAGAGCCCCATAGAGACTCATAGAGCCCCCACAGCGCCCCATAAAGCCCCCACAGCGCCCCATAGAGCCCCATAGAGCCCCCACAGTGCCCCACAGAGCCCCATAAAGCCCCCACAGCGCCCCACAGTGCCCCATAGAGCCCCATTGAGCCCCATTGAGCCCCATAAAGACCCCACAGCGCCCCATAGATACCAACAGCGCCCCATAGAGCCCCATAGAGCCCCACAGCGCCCCATAGAGCCCCACAGAGCCCCATAGAGACCCATAGAGACCCCAAAGCGCCCCATAGAGCCCCATAGAGACTCATAGAGCCCCCACAGCGCCCCATAAAGCCCCCACAGCGCCCCATAGAGCCCCACAGCGCCCCCACAGTGCCCCACAGAGCCCCATAAAGCCCCCACAGAGACCCCACAGCGCCCCATAGAGCCCCATAGAGCCCCATAAAGACCCCACAGCGCCCCACAGCGCCCCACAGAGCCCCATAAAGACCCCACAGCGCCCATAGAGCCCCACAGAGCCCCATAGAGACCCCACAGAGACCCCACAGAGCCCCATAAGGAACCACACACAGCCCCCATTGCCAGCCCCCCCACCCCATTCCCCCCCCCCCCCCAATTAATTAATTAACACCCCCCAATTAAGGCACCTCTTTGAACTCCTGGATCTGGGTCTGATCGAACATGGAGAAAACATTGGAGGAGCCCTCGGCTGCGCGGCGCTTCGCCTTCTTGGGGGCCTGGGGGGGGTCAGTGGGTCAAATATGTGGGGCAGGGGGGTCGTGGGGGGGTCCTGGGGGGGGGTCAGTGGGTCAAATATGTGGGGCAGGGGGTCCTGGGAGGGTCAGTGGGGTCAGATGTGTGGGGCAGGGGGTCGTGGGGGGGTCGTGGGGGGGGTCAGTGGGTCAAATATGTGGGGCAGGGGGGCCCGGAGGGTCGTGGAGGGGTCCTGGGGGGGTCAAATGTGTGGGGCAGGGGGGATTGGGGGGTCCTGAGGGGGTCGTGGGGGGGTCAGATGTGTGGGGCAGGGGGGCCCGGAGGGTCCTGAGGGGGTCGTGGGGGGGTCAAATGTGTGGGGGGTCTGGGGGGCTCAGTGGGGGCAGATGTGTGGGGCTGGGGGTCCTGGGGGGTCTTGGAGGGGTCCTGGGGGGTCAGTGGGTCAAATATGTGGGGCTGGGGGGCCCGGAGGGTCCTGAGGGGTCGTGGAGGGGTCAGATGTGTGGGGCGGGGGGGTCTTTGGGGGGGTCCTGGGGGGGGTCAGTGGGTCAAATATGTGGGGCAGGGGAGCGTGGGGGGGTCCTGGGGGCAAATGTGTGGGGCAGGGGGGTCGTGGGGGGGTCAGTGGGGTCAGACGTGTGGGGCAGGGGGGTCGTGGGGGGGTCAGTGGGGTCAGATGTGTGGGGCAGGGAGGGCCCGGAGGGTCCTGAGGGGGTCGTGGGGGGTCAGATGTGTGGGGCAGGGGGTCTGGGGGGGTCAGTGGGTCAAATATGTGGGGCAGGGGGGCCCGGAGGGTCCTGAGGGGGTCGTGGGGGGTCAGATGTGTGGGGCAGGGGGCCCGGAGGGTCCTGAGGGGGTCGTGGGGGGGTCAAATGTGTGGGGTGGGGGGGTCTGGGGGGCTCAGTGGGGGCAGATGTGTGGGGCTGGGGGTCCTGGGGGGTCCTGGAGGGGTCCTGGGGGGGTCAGTGGGTCAAATATGTGGGGCAGGGGGGCTTGGGGGGTCCTGAGGGGGTCGTGGGGGGGTCAAATGTGTGGGGCGGGGGGTCTGGGATGGTCCTGGGGGGTCAGTGGGGTCA
Source organism: Meleagris gallopavo (assembly GCF_905368555.1). Lineage (NCBI taxonomy): Eukaryota > Metazoa > Chordata > Aves > Galliformes > Phasianidae > Meleagris > Meleagris gallopavo. The sequence continues at coordinate 78,522 of NW_028147017.1, forward strand.
GATGTGTGGGGCAGGGGGGCCCGGAGGGTTCTGAGGGGGTCGTGGGGGGGGTCAAATGTGTGGGGCAGGGGGGCTTGGGGGGTCCTTGGGGGGGTCAGTGGGTCAAACATGTGGGGCAGGGGGGCACAGAGGGTCCTGAGGGGGTCGTGGGGGGGTCAAATGTGTGGGGCAGAGGGGTCTGGGGGGTCAGTGGGTCAAATATGTGGGGCAGGGGGGTCGTGGGGGGGGTCAGTGGGTCAAATATGTGGGGCAGGGGGGCCCGGAGGGTCCTGAGGGGTCGTGGGGGGGTCAGATGTGTGGGGCAGGGGGGTCTGGGGGGGTCAGTGGGTCAAATATGTGGGGCAGGGGGGCCCGGAGGGTCCTGGGGGGTCAGTGGGGTCAGATGTGTGGGGCAGGGGGGGCCTGGGGGGGTCAGTGGGGTCAAATGTGTGGGGCAGGGGGATTGGGGGGTCCTGAGGGGGTCGTGGGGGGTCAGATGTGTGGGGCGGGGGGGTCTGGGGGGGTCCTGGGGGCAAATGTGTGGGGCAGGGGGTCGTGGGGGGGTCCTGGGGGAGTCAGTGGGGGCAGATGTGTGGGGCAGGGGGTCGTGGGGGGTCGTGGGGGGCAAATGTGTGGAGCAGGGGGGCCTGGGGGGGTCATGGGGGTCTCTATGGGGGTCTATGAGGGGGAAATATGGGGGGGGGTCTCTATGGGGGTCTCTATGGGGGGAATCTGGGGGTCTTTTGGGGGGTCCATGGGGGTCTCTTTGGGGGGGTCTGTGGGGGTTCCATGGGGGGGAATCTGGGGGTCTTTTGGGGGGGTCTTTGGGGGTCCATGGGGGTCTGTATGGGGTTCTATGAGGGGGAAATATGGGGGGGTCCATGGGGGTCTCTGGGGTCTCTATGGGGGGGTCCATGGGGGGGACATGGGGGTCTTTGGGGGGTCTTTGGGGGTCTGTATGGGGGGAATCTGGGGTCTTTGGGGGGTCTTTGGGGGTCTGTATGGGGGGAATCTGGGGGTCTTTTGGGGGGGGTCCATGGGGGTCTCTATAGGGTTCTATAAGGGGGAAATATGGGGGGGGTCTCTATGGGGGGAATCTGGGGGTCTTTCGGGGGGGGGGGGGGGGGTCCGTGGGGGTCTGTATTGGGGGGGGGAGGGGGAAATATGGGGGGGGGTCCGTGGGGGTCTGTATGGGGGTCTATGAGGGGAAATATGGGGGGGGTCCGTGGGGGTCTCTATGGGGGTCTATGAGGGGGAAATATGGGGGGGTCTCTATGGGGGTCTGTATGGGGGGAATCTGGGGGTCTTTTGGGGGGTTCCGTGGGGGTCTCTATGGGGGGGTCCATGGGGGTCTCTGGGGGTCTCTATGGGGGGGTCCATGGGGGGGACATGGGGGTCTTTGGGATCTCTATGGGGGAAATGTGGGGGTCTTTCTGGGGGGGGGGTCCATGGGGGTCTCTATGGGGGTCTATGAGGGGGAAATATGGGGGGGGGTCTCTATGGGGGTCTCTATGGGGGGGGGTCCATGGGGGTCTCTGGGGGTCTCTATGGGGGGGTCCGTGGGGGGGAATATGGGGGTCTTTGGGGGGTCTTTGGGGGTCTGTATTGGGGTCTATGAGGGGGAAATATGGGGGGGTCTCTATGGGGGAATCTGGGGGTCTTTTGGGGGGTCCGTGGGGTCTCTATGGGGGGGTCCATGGGGGGGAATCTGGGGGTCTTTGGGGGGTCTTTGGGGGTCTGTATGGGGGTCTATGGGGGAGAAATATGGGGGGGGTCCATGGGGGTCTTGAGGGTCTCTATGGGGGGGTCCGTGGGGAGGAATCTGGGGGTCTCTGGGGGGTCTCTGGGGGGTCTCTGGGGGGTCCATGGGGGTCTCTATGGGGTTCTATGAGGGGGAAATATGGGGGGGGTCTGTGGGGGTCTTTGGGGGGGGGTCCATGGGGGGGAATATGGGGGTCTTTGGGGGTCTGTATGGGGGGTGGTCCATGGGGGTCTCTGGGGGTCTCTTTGGGGGGGTCTCTGGGGGGTCTTTGGAGGTCTGTATGGGGGGGGGTCCTTGGGGGTCTCTATGGGGGAACTTAGGGGTCTTTGGGGGGGGTCTTTGGGGGTCCATGGGGGTCTGTATGGGGTTCTATAAGGGGGAAATATGGGGGGGGTCTCTATGGGGGGAATCTGGGGGTCTTTCGGGGGGGGGGGTCCGTGGGGGTCTTGAGGGTCTCTATGGGGGGGTCCGTGGGGGGAATATGGGGGTCTTTGGGGGGTCTCTGGGGGGTCCATGGGGGTCCCTATGGGGTTCTATGAGGGGGAAATATGGGGGGGGGGTCTCTATGGGGGGAATCTGGGGGTCTTTGGGGGGGGGGGGGTCCGTGGGGGTCTGTATTGGGGGAGGGTCCGTGGGGGTCTCTGGGGGTCTCTATGGGGGTCTATGAGGGGGAAATATGGGGGGGGTCTGTGGGGGTCTCTATGGGGGGGTCCGTGGGGGGAATATGGGGGTCTTTGGGGGGTCTTTGGGGGTCCATGGGGGTCCCTATGGGGTCTATGAGGGGGAAATATGGGGGGGGGTCTGTATGGGGGGAATCTGGGGGTCTTTTGGCGGGGGTCCATGGGGGTCCCTATGGGGTCTATGAGGGGGAAATATGGGGGGGGTCTCTATGGGGGGAATCTGGGGGTCTTTCGGGGGGGGGGGTCCGTGGGGGTCTGTATTGGGGGAGGGGGAGGGGGAAATATGGGGGGGGGGTCCGTGGGGGTCTCTGGGGGGTCTTTGGGGGTCTGTATGGGGGAAATGTGGGGGTCTTTTTGGGGGGGGGTGCATGGGGGTCTCTATGGGGTTCTATAAGGGGGAAATATGGGGGGGGTCTATGGGGGTCTGTATGGGGGGAATCTGGGGGTCTTTTGGGGGGGTCCATGGGGGTCTCTGGGGGTCTCTATGGGGTTCTATGAGGGGGAAATATGGGGGGGGTCCATGGGGGTCTCTGGGGGTCTCTATGGGGGAACTTGGGGGTCTTTTCGGGGGGTCTTTTGGGGGGGTCTTTGGGGGTCCATGGGGGTCCCTATGGGGTTCTATGAGGGGGAAATATGGGGGGGGTCTCTATGGGGGGAATCTGGGGGTCTTTCAGGGGGGGGGGTCCGTGGGGGTCTGTATTGGGGGAGGGGGAGGGGGAAATATGGGGGGGGGGTCCGTGGGGGTCTCTGGGGGGTCTTTGGGGGTCTGTATGGGGGAAATGTGGGGGTCTTTTTGGGGGGGGGTCCATGGGGGTCTCTATGGGGTTCTATAAGGGGGAAATATGGGGGGGGGTCTCTATGGGGGTCTGTATGGGGGGAATCTGGGGGTCTTTTGGGGGGGGTCCGTGGGGGTCTCTATGGGGGGTCCATGGGGGGGACATGGGGGTCTTTGGGGTCTCTATGGGGGAAATGTGGGGGTCTTTCTGGGGGGGGGGGGTCCATGGGGGTCTCTATGGGGGTCTATGAGGGGGAAATATGGGGGGGGGGTCTCTATGGGGGGAATCTGGGGGTCTTTTGGGGGGGTCCATGGGGGTCCCTATGGGGTTCTATGAGGGGGAAATATGGGGGGGGTCTCTATGGGGGTCTTGGGGTCTCTATGGGGGGGTGCATGGGGGGGAATCTGGGGGTCTCTGGGGGGTCTTTGGGGGGTCTATGGGGGTCTGTATGGAGTCTATGAGGGGGAAATATGGGGGGGGTCTCTATGGGGGGAATCTGGGGGTCTTTCGGGGGGGGGGGGGGGGTCCGTGGGGGTCTGTATTGGGGGAGGGGGAAATATGGGGGGGGGGGTCTTTAGGGGGTCCCCCCCCCCAACTCACCATCGTGCCGCTGTCAGTGGGGTCGCTGTGGGGCTGCTATGGAGCCGTTATGGGGCCGTTGTGGGGCGGCCCTTTTATTGCCCCCTCCTCCCCGCCCCCCGCCCCAAAAGGGGGAGTTGGGTGGGGGTTGGGGTGGGGGTTGGGGTGGGGGTTGGGGTGGGGGTGGGGCCCGACCCGAAATAGCACCGAATGGGGGGGAGGGGGGAGGGGGGAGGGGATGGGGGGCGCCCCATAGCGCCCTATAAGGAGAGGGGCTAAAGATAGCGCTGAGCCCACAGCGGGACCCACAGCTGCCCCATAGCTGAGGTTGGGGGGAGAGTTGTAGGGCCCCGTAGGGATCCCAGAAAGGGAAACCCCACAGGGACCACATAGGGACCCCATAGAGGCCCCATAAAGACCCCATATAGAGACCCCATAGGGACCCCATAAACGGAGACCCCACAGGGACCCCATAGGGACCCCATAAACAGAGACCCATAGGGACCCCACAGGGACCCACAGGGACCCCATAGGGACCCCATAAACGGAGACCCCACAGGGACCCCATAGGGACCCCATAAATAAAGACCCCATAGGGACCCCACAGAGACCCCATAGGGACCCCATAGGGACCCCATATAGAGACCCCGTAGGGACCCCATAAAGACCCCATAAACAAAGACCCCACAGGGACCCCATAAACAGAGACCCCATAGGGACCCCACAGGGACCCCATAGGGACCCCATAGGGACCCCATAGAGACCCCACAGAGACCCCGTAAACGGAGACCCCATAGGGACCCATAGGGACCCCATAGAGACCCCATAAACACAGACCCCATAAACGCAGACCCCACAGAGACCCCATAGGACCCCACAGGGACCCCATAGAGACCCCATAGGGACCCCATAAACAGAGACCCCATAGGGACCCCACAGGGACACCATAAATTGAGATCCCATAAACAGAGACCCCACAGGGACCCCATAAACAGAAACCCCACAGAGACCCCATAGGGACCCCACAGGGACCCCATAAACGGAGACCCCACAGAGACCCCATAAGCAGAGACCCCATAAACAGGGACCCCACAGGGACCCCATAGGGACCCCATAAATTGAGACCCCATAGGAGACCCCACAGAGACCCCATAGGACCCCATACAGAGACCCCACAGGGACCCCACAGGGACCCCATAAATTGAGACCCCATAAACAGAGACCCCACAGGGACCCCATAGGGACCCCACAGAGACCCACAGGGACCCATAGAGCCCCATAGAGACCCATAGAGACCCATAGAGACCCCATAGAGACCCATAGAGACCCATAGAGACCCACAGAGACCCATAGGGACCCATAGAGACCCATAGAGACCCATAGAGACCCATAGAGACCCCATAGAGACCCATAGAGATCCATAGAGACCCATAGAACCCATAGAGACCCATAGAGACCCCATAGAGACCCATAGGGACCCCATAGGGACCCATAGAGACCCCATAGGGACCCCATAGGGACCCATAGGGACCCATAGAGACCCCATAGGGACCCCATAGAGCCCCATAGGGACGCATAGAGACCCATAGAGACCCATAGAGACCCCACAGAGACCCCATAGAGACCCATAGAGACCCCATAGAGACCCACTGACCCCATAGAGCCCCATAGAGCCCCATAGAGACCCATAGAGACCCATAGAAACCCATAGAGACCCATAGAGACCCATAGGGACCCATAGGGACCCATAGGGACCCCATAGAGCCCCATAGGGACGCATAGAGACCCATAGGGACCCATAGAGACCCCATAGAGACCCCATAGAGACCCATAGGGACCCATAGAGACCCATAGAGACCCATAGAGACCCCATAGAGACCCATAGAGACCCATAGAGACCCCATAGAGGACCCCATAGAGACCCATAGAGACCCATAGAGACCCATAGAACCCCTAAGACCCATAGAGACCCACAGAGACCCATAGGGACCCATAGAGACCCATAGAGACCCATAGAGACCCATAGAGACCCCATAGAGACCCATAGAGATCCATAGAGACCCATAGAGACCCATAGAGACCCATAGAGACCCCATAGAGACCCCATAGAGACCCCATAGGGACCCATAGAGACCCCATAGGGACCCCATAGAGCCCCATAGGGACGCATAGAGACCCATAGAGACCCATAGAGACCCCACAGAGACCCCATAGAGACCCATAGAGCCCCATAGAGCCCCATAGAGACCCCACAGAGACCCATAGAGACCCACTGACCCCATAGAGCCCCATAGAGCCCCATAGAGACCCATAGAGACCCATAGAAACCCATAGAGACCCATAGAGACCCATAGGGACCCATAGGGACCCATAGGGACCCATAGAGCCCCATAGGGACGCATAGAGACCCATAGGGACCCATAGAGACCCCATAGAGACCCCATAGAGACCCATAGGGACCCATAGAGACCCATAGAGACCCATAGAGACCCCATAGAGACCCATAGAGACCCATAGAGACCCCATAGAGACCCCATAGAGACCCATAGAGACCCATAGAGACCCATAGAGATCCATAGAGACCCATAGGGACCCCATAGAGACCCATAGAGACCCATAGAGACCCATAGAGACCCATAGGGACCCCATAGAGCCCCATAGGGACGCATAGAGACCCATAGGGACCCATAGAGACCCCATAGAGACCCCATAGAGACCCATAGAGACCCATAGAGACCCATAGGGACCCATAGAGACCCATAGAGACCCATAGAGACCCCACAGAGACCCCATAGAGACCCATAGAGACCCCATAGAGACCCACTGACCCCATAGAGACCCATAGAGCCCCATAGAGCCCCATAGAGACCCCACAGAGACCCATAGAGACCCACTGACCCCATAGAGCCCCATAGAGACCCATAGAGACCCATAGAGACCCATAGAGACCCATAGAGACCCATAGAGACCCATAGAGACCCATAGGGACCCATAGGGACCCATAGGGACCCATAGAGACCCATAGAGACCCATAGGGACCCATAGGGACCCATAGGGACCCATAGAGACCCCATAGAGCCCCATAGAGCCCCATAGGGACCCATAGGGACCCATAGGGACCCATAGAGACCCATAGGGACCCCATAGAGCCCCATAGAGACCCATAGGGACCCATAGAGCCCCATAGAGACCCATAGAGCCCCATAGAGCCCCATGGAGCCCCATAGAGCCCAATAGTGCCACCTATAGCGCCCCATGGCGCTGCCCCATAGCTCTCCCCCCCGCCCCACATCTACCCCATAACTCTCGCCCTCCTGCCCCATAGCGCCGCCCCATAGAGCTCAAACCCTGCCCCATAGCGCCGCCCAGTAGAGCTCAGACCCCTGCCCCATAGCCCCGCCCCATAGAGCTCAGACCCCTGCCCCATAGCCCCGCCCCATAGCCCCACTGTCCCCGTTTTTCCCATCGGGACTCCATTTCCCAGAACCCCCCGCGCTGCCGCGCAGCGTCCCATTTCCTGTGACGTCACCTCTGCGCCGGAAGAAGAAGGGAGAAGGAACCCGAATCACGTGAGAGGGAAAGTCACGTGAGGGAAGGTCACGTGCCGGGCGGCGGCGATCGCGGGGGTAACTGGGGGTCACGTGGGGCGCTGTGGGGTCTATGGGGCGCTATGGGGCTGGGGGTTATGGGGTCTGTGGGGCGGATGTGGGGTCTGTGGGGTCTATGGGGCGGATGTGGCGTCTGTGGGGCGGATGTGGGGTCTATGGGGCGGCTGGGGTTATGGGGTCTATGGGGCGGATATGGGGTGCTATGGGGCTGGGGGTTATGGGGTCTATGGGGCGGGTGTGGGGTTTGTGTGGGGTCTATGGGGCGGCCGAGGGTTATGGGGTCTATGGGGCGGATGTGGGGTCTATGGGGCGGATATGGGGCGGGAGGTTGTGGGGTCTGTGGGGTGGATGTGGGGTCTATGGGGCGGCTGGGGTTATGGGGTCTACGGGGCGAATATGGGGCGCTATGGGGCTGGGGGTTATGGGGTCTATGGGGCGGGTGTGGGGTTTGTTGGGGTCTATGGGGCGGCCGAGGGTTATGGGGTCTATGGGGCGGATGTGGGGTCTATGGGGCGGATATGGGGCTGGGGGTTATGGGGTGTATGGGGGGTTGTGGCGTCTGTGGGGTGGATGTGGGGTCTATGGGGCGGCTGGGCTTATGGGGTCTATGGGGCGGATATGGGGCGCTATGGGGCTGGGGGTTATGGGGTCTGTGGGGCGGGTGTGGGGTTTGTGTGGGGTCTATGGGGCGGCCGAGGGTTATGGGGTCTATGGGGCGGATGTGGGGTCTATGGGGCGCTATGGGGCTGGGGGTTATGGGGTGTATGGGGGGTTGTGGGGTCTGTGGGGCAGATGTGGGGTCTATGGGGCGGCTGGGGTTATGGGGTCTACGGGGCGGATATGGGGCGCTATGGGGCTGGGGATTATGGGGTCTGTGGGGCGGATGCGGGGTCTATGGGGCGGCTGGGGTTATGGGGTCTATGGGGCGGATATGGGGCGCTATGGGGCTGGGGGTTATGGGGTGTATGGGGGGTTGTGGGTCTGTGGGGCAGATGTGGGGCTGGGGTTGTGGGGTCTATGGAGCGGGTGTGGGGTGGGATCTATGGGGCTGGGCTCTGTGGGTCAGGATCTGTGGGGCTCTATGGGGCTGGAAGATCTCTGGGTCGGGATCTATGGGGCTGGAGCTCTATGGGTTGGGCTCTGTTGGGTCAGGATCTATGGGGCTGGAGATCTATGGGGCTGGAGATCTATGGGGCTGGAGATCTATGGGGCTGGGCTGTATGGATCAGGCTCTATGGGGCTGGAGATCTATGGGTCGGGATCTATGGGTCAGGATTAATGGGGCTCTATGGGGCGGGAGATCTATGGGGCTGAAGATCTATGGGTCGGGCTCTGGTGGGTCAGGTTCTATGGGGCTGGAGATCTATGGGTCAGGATTTATGGGGCTCTATGGGGGTGGAGATCTTTGGGGGTGGAGATGTATGGGTCGGGCTCTGGTGGGGGCTTTGGGTTTTTTTTGGGGGGGGGGGGGGTTTTTGGGGGGTTAGGGGGGCCCGGGGGGGGGGTTTTTGGGGGGGGGGGTTTTGGGGGCCGGGGGGGGCCCCGGGGGGGGGGGGGTTTTTTTGGGGGGGGGGGGGGGGGGGTTTTTTGGGGGGTTTTTTGGGGGGGGTTTTTTTGGGGGGGGGTTTTTTCCCTTTTTAGGGTTTTTTTGGGGGGGTTTTTGGGGGGGGGTTTAAATTTTTTTGGGGGGGTTAGGGGGGGGTTTGGGGGGCCTTTGGGGGGGGGGGGGGGGGGGGTTGGGGTGGTGGTGGGGGGGGTTTGGGGGGGGGGGGAAAGGGGGTTTTGGGGGGGTTTTTGGGGGTTTTGGGGCCTTTTGGGGGGGGGGGGGGGGGTTTTTTTTGGGGGTTTTTGGGGCCGGGGGTTTTGGGGGGGGTTTTTTGGGGGGCCCGGGGGGGGGTTTTTTTTTTTGGGGGGGTTTTGGGGGTTTTTTGGGGGGGCCCCCCCCGGGGGCCCGGGGGTTTCCCCCTTTTTTTTTTTTGGGGGGGGGGCCCTTTGGGTTTTGGGGGCCCCGGGGGGGGCCCCCCCCGGGGGGGGCCCCTTTGGGGGGGGGGGGGGGGCCCGGGGCCCCGGGGGGTTTTTCCCCCGGGGGGGGGGCCCCCCCCCGGGGGGGGGGTTTTTTTGGGGGCTTTTTTTTCCCCCCCCTTTTGGGGGTTCCCCCCGGGGCCCCTTTTGGGTTTTTTTCCCCCCCGGGGGGGGTTTTTTTTGGGGGGCCCCCATTTTTTTTTTTAAAAACCCCCCCCCCGGGGGGGGGGCCCCCTTTTGGGCCCCCCCCGGGGCCCCCCCCTTTTTTTTTTTGGGGGGGCCCCCCTTTTTTTTTTCCCCTTTTGGGGAAAAACCCCCCTTTTTTCCCCCCCCTTTTTTTTTCCCCCCCCCCCCGGGGGGGTTTTCCCCCCCTTTTTTTCCCCCCGGGGGTTTTTGGGCCCCCTTTTTTCCCCCGGGGGGTTTCCCCCCCGGGGCTTTCCCCCCCGGGGGGCCCGTGGGCCCCCCCCCCCCCGGGGGTTTTTTTTTTTTCCCCCCGGGGTTTCCCCCCCCCCGGGGGGGGGGGGGTTTTTCCCCCCCCCCTTTTTGGGGGGGGGGTTTTTTCCCCCCCAACCCCCTTTCCCCCCCCTTTGGGGGGGCCCCCCCCCCCCCTTTTTTTCCCCCGGGGGCCCCCAATTTTTGGGGTTTTTTTTTTCCCTTTTTGGGGGCCCCAAACCCCCCGGGGCCCCCCCCCCCCGGGGGGGGGGCCCCCCCCCCCCCGGGGGGGCCCCAACCCCCCTTTTCCCCCTGGGGGTTTAAACCCCCGGGGGGGAAAAAAACCCCCCCCCCCCCCCCCCTTTTAAGGGGGGGGGGGGGCCCGGGGGGGAACCCCCCCCTTTGGGGTTTTTTTTCCCCCCCCCCCCCTTTTTGGGGGAAACCCCCAAAGGGCCCCCCCCCTTTTTGGGGGGGCCCCCCCCGGGGGCCCCCCCCCGGGGGCCCCCCCCCCCCCCTTTTTCCCCCCCGGGGGGGGGGGGGGGGTTTTTTAAAAAACCCCCCCCCCCCCCCCCCCCCCCAAAGGGGGGGGCCTTTTGGGGGGGGGGGGCCCCCCCCCCCCCCCCCGGGGGCCCCCCCCGGGGGGCCCCCTTTGGGGGCCCCCCCCCGGGGGGGGGGGGGTTAAAACCCCCCCCGGGGGCCCCCCCAAAAAAAAACCCCCCCAAACCCCCCCCCCCCCCCCCCCCCCCCCCCCCCCCCGGGGGGGCCCCCCCCCCGGGGGGGGCCCCTTTTTTGGGTCCCCCCCCCCGGGGGCCCGCCCCCCCCTTTTGGGGGGGGGGGGGAAACCCCCCCCGGGCCCCCCCCCCCCCTTTTCCCCCCCCCCCGGGGGGCCCCCGGGGGGGGCCCCCAGCCCCCCCCCCCCCCCCCCCCCCCTTTTTTTTCCCCCCCCCCCCCCCCCCCCCCAAAACCCCCTTTTGGGGGGTTTTTGGGGCCCCCCGGGGGGGGGGGGGGCCCCCCCGGGGGGGGGGCCCCCCCCCCCCAAAGGGGCCCCCGGGGGGCCCCCCCTTTTTTGGGGCCCCCCCCGGGGGGGGCCCCCCCCGGGGGGTTTGGGGGAAACCCCCCCCGGGGGGGCCCCCCCCCCCCCCCCCTTTTTCCCCCCCCGGGGCCCAAAACCCCCCCCCCCCTTTTTCCCCCCCGGGGGGGCCCCCCCCCTTTGGGGGGCCCCCCCCCCAACCCCCGGGGGCCCCCACCCCCCCCCCCCCCCTTTTTTCCCCCCCCCCCCCCCCCCCCCCCCCCCCCCCCCCCCCTTTTCCCCCCCCGGGGCCCCCCCCCCCCCCCCTTTTCCCCCCCCCCCCTTTCCCCCCCCCCCCCCAAAATTTTTTCCCCCCCCCCAACCCCCCCCCCCCCGGGGCCCCCCCCCCTTTGGCCCCCCCCCCCCCCCTTTCCCCCCCCCCCCCCCCCAAAAAACCCCCCCCCTCCCCCCCCCCCCCTTTTTTCCCCCCCGGGGGGGGCCCCCCCCCCCCCAAAAAAAAAAAAACCCCCCCCCCCCCCCCCCCCCTTTTCCCCCCAGCCCCTTTTTGGCCCCCCCCCCCCCCCCCCCAAAATCCCCCCCCCCGGGCCCGCCCCCCCCCCCCCCGGCCCCCC